>NC_027751.1:29406417-29436913 GCF_000695525.1 Brassica oleracea var. oleracea
GAGTTGAGCCGCGAGCTGGACACGAACGGGACACGAGCGGAAATGGATTGAGTCACTTCTATCGGGTCGCGGACGTCCTTTTGTTGCTTGATCGGGAACGCCTTGATCGTCGGATGCGAGCTGTCTGATGTTGTCGCGAACGAGGAAGAGGTCGCGTGCTGGAGCTTCTCTCGGGTCGCGAACGTCTGAGCTAGGATCATGAACGCTTTGGGCTGAAGCTGATCGGGGACGCGAGGTGGAACAGATGCAGGAACAAGAGACGCGATCGGGGTTTAGGGTTCGTCGGATCGCCGGCTAGGGTTAGGGTTTTAGGGTTTTTCGATTTGGGTATTAACTTAGGGATTTAGAGTTTCGTGCTCATAACATGTTATAAAAGTAATGGAAAAGTCTATCTTTATTCATAACATATAGGTTCCTCATATAGGAGATTACACCGTCATAGATAAATGGAAAGATTACAAATCATAATCTCTTGGTTATAAGCCATCCACAATATGGTTCATAACACCAATATGATTTTGCTCATACTATCTTTTTATTTTATTGATTGGTGTGGGTGATGGAAAGAAAATATTTCACTCTAAGATCAATTCATAGAAGTTGGTGGGATAGAGAGTACCAATGAAAATAATGCTTGTTCAATGCCTAAAGCAATGGTTACTGATGATAAGTTTGACAACACGATGTTATTGATCACTGACTTCTACCATCTAGCTTTCCTCCCTGAAGCAGAGGATAGTCCAATGATATGTGATCAAGGATGGTTTGGCTCTCTTAATCTTCGGAGATGGCAAAATAAAGGAAGCAGTTCCTCCAAAAAGGTAGAACCTTAGTTACTTAAAGTCTCACACTTTGTGATTATAGCAACTATGTTACGCTATTACCGATCGTACCATACTTTAATCTTTCCATGTAGCGTTTTAACCACTTCTAGACATAAGCATTTAGTATTTTAATAGTTTCTTGCACGTTTTTATATTAATATTAAATTACATAAAATGGAAGGAAAAACCAATAAAGCATTGAACATTTTTTTGTTCTTTGGGAAAAGTTATATACATGCATTTGACATTGATCGGGATCTTACATCTAACAGAAGGCCGACCCACGGTAAAGAAAAAATAAGTGGCTGAAATCTTTTAAAAAGGGATCAGTGGAGAAAAGAAAGCTTAACCAGTGAATATCAGCATCGATTAGTTACTTTACACTATAAATATAGCATTTTCCTACAAAAGGAGGACAAATCATTGTATTGGAAGTCTCTTTACACTTTCACAAATCATCGAATAATTAGAATTATAAATTTTACACCAATTGACATATTTTCATTTGAAATACACGAGCATAGCCTTATAAATTACGCTAACTGAATCATTATTATGTCTTTTCTCTACCATTTTCAATATTAGTTAATTTTATATTCCATGTTGTATTAAACCACAGAAAAAAAAATATTAGACAACGAAAGTTGGAAAAGAAGATTAAGCAGGGAAATGAATAATATATAGCTACTATACCTTAACATATTGTTTTGAAAGTTGTTAGTTGGGTTCATAAGAAAAAAAGTTGTACATAAATTAGCAGTCATGCACCATACTTATCTGATAGTCATTTCTTAGAAACCAAAACCAATTTCATGACATGCAGGGGTGTCAAAATGAGCTAGCTCGCTCAACTCAACTCAGCTCATAGTGAGCTCGGCTCTTTCATGAACTAGTTCAGCTCAGCTCATTTATTATATGAGCTTTAATATGTAAATTCGAACTCAGATCATCTAGATCATGAGTTAAATGATGTAACTCGTGATCTAAATAAAAATAATAATTATAAAAAAAAATAGTGATAGAATAACTTCTATAATATTGTTCAAAATTTAAATATTAAAAACTCCAAAATATAAATATTAAATACTAAATAAAAACTAACACATGACAAAAATAAAAAAAAACAACACCTAATATAAATTAAATTAAAGCAAAACTAATGATCTAATTCCCTATTCTTCGTGAGAGTCTTCAGCCAATTCATCTTCAATGTCTTATATATATGTTTTACATTTTAATTTTAGAAGATAAATATGATAAATATAGAAATTATCTCTTTTTTACATAAAAAATAGAAATTATCCAAATATAATATATAAAATATATTATATATTATTGTAAGTAAAAAATTATATATGTCAGCTCATGAGCATTAAAGATCGTTCATATAACTCGTGATCTAATTTAAGTTCGATCATTAAACTCATTTATTAAATGAGCTTAAAATATAGAGATCATGATCATGAAAAAACGAGCTGAGATGAGCCAGATCATGAGCTATAGATCATTTTGACACCCTTAATGACATGTTAGAACTGTTTCATTTTAAAAACAAATCTCTAATCACATTTTTGTGTCTGGAAAGAATAACTAAGGAAAAGGAGGCATGACTAAACTAATTACCTCCTCACATTGGATTTCACTCATTTTCATGGTTATTATTGATGTTAATACGCAGAATTAATATTTTTATTTGGGTAAAAAACGCAGAATTAATTTATTGTTTTCCAAACTTAATATCGATACAAATGGTGTAAAATCAAAATGGATCCGATTCTCACTAGTGTGAAAACTAATTTACGGGATCCAAGCACTTCTTGATCTTGGATCTCGAACTAGTAAGTTAACTTAAAATTAGTTTTGAAGTAATACAAGATACTTTCAATATTTTGTTCATAGGAAAACAAAAACACTATTTCGACAAAGAAAAGAAAACACCCTAACAAAAATATTCACGGTATGTATTATATATGCGTATATGATAACAACAACAACAAATCTTAGTCTAAAAAACAAATATTTGTATTAGCAAATCAGTGCCACAAAATACAGATAGTAAGAGGTGTGGATAAAAAGGAAGAAAAGACAAGGTTCTTGTGTTCTTGTTCTTGGCATGTATCCTAAATCTTTAAAACTTACTTGTATAGGAACAAATTTTATCACTTGTCGTAAATGACTGGTTCAACCCACCGAAGAATCTCCCGGCGGTGAAGTCTCCGGTAGAGAGACCGTTTGACCAAAATGGAAGCTACCAAAGAATGAATCCAATGAGATCGCATGATCCAGAAAATGAAGCAAGTCTTCTTTTCATCTTTCGATTGAGAAAAAGAATAACTATTGGGGAATAATTCAGCTTAATTTGGATCAATGCGATCCCTTTGGATCCTTTCTCTAGTTGCTGTGCAGCACGCTCTCTCTCTCTCTAGGGGGGGAGCAATATATGGTGTTTTTCTCGAAGGCCATTGATATAAAAGATGACCATGTTCCTCTTCTTGTATAAATAAATAGATAAAATACGTTTTTATCTTTTTAATTTCCACCTTCTAGACTAGTCTTTAGACTTTTAAAAATTATTACCGTTTCCACATTGAAGGTTCCTTTATATTTGACCTAAAGGAGTAAAAAAGACATAGTGTTTAGAACGAATTCTTGTGGCTTTAATTAACCCATGATTTATACTATCTAAACCGTTGTTAATATTATACTTTAATATTTTATATTCATACACGTATCAACTAACATAGCCGGATTTGGACACAGCCGTGTGAAATATTAATCTTAACCTCCTAAATTTTATAGAAACTTTTAACATAGAGATAAGTTCATAAACTACAAAAAAAGAGATTTATTAATTTAAAAAAAAATATGATTATGGTCCTCGAAATCTTATATCGGGTGCCGGTAACTTGCCATCTACAACAGAATTTTATTGACTTAAACATGTGATTTCTTTAAATATTTCGGAAAGTCTAACTACTATACCGCCAAGCATGAAGCTTGTACTTTCTCTGTTCCTAAATATAAGATTTTTGAGGTAAAATACACTTATTAAGAAAGTTATTTTTTATCTAAAAAATATCATTAAATTTTTAAATTAAAAACTATTCAACCAATTACAAAATAGAACTATTAAATTTGATTAGTTACATAGTTTTTAATAAATTTACAGCTATATAAAAATATGAGAACATCCTACATATTGGAACATAAAAACTATTTTAAACATCTTATATTTAAGAATAGAGGGAGTACAATTTAACACAAATCCAGATAGTAAACGAAGTAGCACTAAGAGAATGATTGTTTAATCGTGATAGTAAATGGTAATTAAAGACAGACAATATTCAATTTTTGACGGCAATATTCTATTTTCTTTCAATAGATTATTTTTACGTATATGAAAATATAGATAAAAGATTAAAAAACATAGAGGCAAAACAGCACATATCGTCAAATTTATCACATTAGACAATAAACAGTTATATATTCAAAATAGCATAACATAAAAATCATTAGTTGTGCATGAATATGAAATTGTCACAAAAGATTTTTTTTGAGAACTAGACAAAAGAAGATTTATACCACAACATTGCCATAGTTAAGTTATTTAAGAACATTACCATAGTTAATTTCTCTCAAAATTTTTGCCATCTCACCTAAATATTTTCAAATTGATATATATATATATATATATATATATATATATATATATATATGTGTGTGTGTGTGTGTGTTTAAATGGTATAGTTTATAATCATAATACTAAATTATATTTTTATATAAACAAAAAATTGAAATCTACAAAATATTTTTCATTCTTGATTGATGACCCGGATCCATGGTTCGACTCCATTTGACTTGATTCTTTTGCTTGTATTTTCAAAAAATAATTGAATGATTAATTGTTATTATATATATGTTTGATAGCGAAACACAAAATCCAAAAAAACATAATTAAGTAGAAAGAAGATATTGCTTTGGATTTGTTTATGGTGTCGAGTTGCAAATATTCAGAAGAAAAATGAACAATATACTAGGAGCCTAATTTTTAAATAAAATTACAAACATTACAAAAATAATACAAGAAAGGAAGCAAGTAATATTTAATACAAACATATAATCTGATGTTTAACATCAAACCCAGGTTAACTAGATTTTTTTTGGTATGCTGGATCTCAAGTTTTTACCAGTTTGTTATGATTTTATTACCATTAGAAGTTAGTTAGAGCAGAGAATTTATGTATTGTTTAACATATTTTTTTATTTGAAAGTGTCTAGTTATATATTATGTGTAAATGATTATTTTGTAATTTTTCTTTTTCATTTTTATCATTTATTTCGATTAAAATGTTTGATGTTAGGAGATACAAACTCAATCTTGATGTGGTTAATTAAATTTCATAATTGAATTGTTAAAGATGTTTTTAATACAGCTATATTATGCTTTGTTTTAGCGATGTAGATATTTTTATTTATTCTGTTTTAGGTCATATGGTTTTAACCCTTGTTCAAAAACTCGGGCGCGGAGCCGAGTAATCGTCCGAATAATCGCTACACGGTAGGTGGCCGTGGCGAATCAGACCTCGGCGGTAGCATTAGGCGGTAGCCGTATAGTTTCCGTGTTTTAGCCGCCTAGAACGAATTATAACGAAACATGTCCGTGTAATTAACATCACGATTCAACGTTTTTTAAAAAAATCAACGGAAAACTCACTTTTATTTAATTTTCAAGTACAAAATCAAATGTTTCTTTGAGAATCTAGAGTAATCAGGTTAAAAACATCATCAAACCAGTGAAAAATGTTAAGAATCTTTTTTTTTTTTAAAGGTAAAGTAGAAAAACTGGGTTTCTGTTCGACAGAGGTGAGAAGAAGGGGACGATGGCATCATAGTAATTTCGCATTGACTTACAATTAGAAAAATTAACCTCTACCTAGCTTCGAACCCGTGAGTAAATAAGCACATTAAAAACACCTAAACCACTAGATCACAGTACAATCTTTGTATCGCTCTACATATACTTTTTTTAATACAATTTACTAAAAACATTCAAAGTAAATAACACTCTGATCACCTCGAATCCATGATAGTTCATGCCATACTAATGACCAAACCACTAGATTATGATAATATACGTATAAATGAAGTATTATAAATATAAAAATACAAAAAATTCCTCCCCGCGTACTCCCCGATTTTTTCCCGCTTTTTCAATAAATCGCTAGGCCCGGGTGCACCGCACGCGTAGCGCCTAGCGAGTTTCCGAACAAGGGTTTTAATTATGCTCTAATATATTCTCTGTCATGTTGTTTTGTATTGCATCACAGTTCAAAATGTGCAGTATATATTTTTAATAATTCGAAATTCATGATGTAACTTAAAAAAATTCACAATATCAATTGATGGATTCTCCAAATTTTTATTCCTATAAACTTTTCTTGTATATTTTGAAATTTTGAAATTTTATTATATATGTATTATTTTTGCTATACTATATATTTAACTAAATTTTTAATTATTTTATTTTATTATATTGATATTTTCACAAATTTTTAATAACCTTGTTTTAGTTATGTGTTAATTTTTCGTTGTGAATTTTTACTAATTTTTAGTTTCTTTAAGTTTCATAAATAAAGAATATATTTTTTTTGTTATATTCACTCTTTTTAGTGTTGAGTTTGATGGAACTGAAAAATTAATATCTTACATAGATACTTTATTTTATTTCTTATGCAATTTTTTTGTTTATTTTTGAAATTAATCTAATTATATTACATGTTTTCACCAAACTTAAGTTATACAATGTATTTTAATAATATTTAAGTATTATTTATTATATTTCTTATTCTACAAAATGACTGTTAAAAGAATATATGTTTTGTATTAATTTTAGGTTGAGATTCTTTCTGTAAATGTTTCTAACTTTAAGCTTCGTGACCAAAAATAGAAGAATAAATTTTTGTGAGATTTGCTTTTTTTTTTTACAGATTTAATGAAATGTGAAGAATCATTATCACAAATAAAAATTTCATTTATTAAATTATTATTTTTGATACATTGATATCAAAATTTATTGAACTAAAAATATTGAATCATTTTAAATATTTTATGGATTATTTAATGCTCTATTTAAAATTTATATAAACTATTAAAAATAAAAAAATGTGAGACAATTACTAAATATCTTAAAACTATGCTACTTATTGGTTGGATAATATTTATGAAAGATGATATATCACTCTCTAAAGAGAAAGATCAACTTTATTTATTTATCTAGCTTCTATTTTCTCACTTATCAAAATAGTGTTAATATGGTTTAATATTTTCTATTTAACTTTACAGAGTAAATGAAATTTATTAAGTTAAAAATTATAGGAAAAATTTTGAAAAATAAAATTATATGAGATCTTAATTTGAAACAATACCATTTTCTAAGTTTCTGAAAAATACACTTTTGTATATATGAATTTACTAAATTATCCGATCTAAATATTTAATGTTATCATCAAATTATTGTCATCATAATTTAATGAATATTTAAATTAACGGTTTGAACAAGCATTCTAAAAAATTAAGAAATACAAAATATATTTTAAAATTTTATTATAATTGAAAACAAAAATTGTCTTGTGCTGTTGTACATCTACTTCTTTGTTATCTTTTATTCTCCATTTTTGCAAAGTATTTTACTATTTTTTCTTTCTCTAGTTTCATAATTTATTCTTCCTCTTGTTCATAGGTTAGTTAATTTTTATCCATGTTTTAAAGTATAATTTGATTTGTAAATTATCATTTAGTCTCTTTCTCTTCACATATACATTTGACCTTTGTAATTTTTTCATCTCGATCTTTTATAGTTCTACTAAGATTATAAAATTAAAATCCAATTTTTTTGATAATTTCAAAATCAGATTTAGGTTTAATTCTGGTTGTGTTTTGTTCCAAAAGTGGTTCTGTTTTTTTTGGGAAAGATTATGTTGCATACAACTGGAGTTTTTGGAGAGTAGAATGAATATATTTGGACTTTGGAGGGAATGTCGTAATTTTTTTGTATGAGAATGAGAGCTGTCAGTAACTTGTCAATATAAGGTAAAAAAATATAAAAATATAGATAAACTTGGTAAAATCACAAACACATCATAATTTATTTCTTTCTTAATATTATTGTTATTTTAGAATCCTAAATGGTAAAATAACATATTTATTTCAAACAAAGATTTATTTTAAACGTAAATAATTATATTGTTATTACAAATTTAGATTTTATATTTTATTCGAAAATCTAATCTGGATAAAAAATTATTTTGACATTCAATAAAGTGTAAATTTTAAAAATAGAAAGATGTGCAATTTTCAAAATTTAAACTATTAATAGAGTATTTTCAAAATTTCCCAAAATTTGAATAGCCTTTCTCAAACAACCCAGACAAACTATCCCATCTTACATATTCCCCACAAGTTGGGTGGCACTATTAATTATTTTTCTGTCGTTTATATAATCCTTTTTCTTTGTTTTTTGAACAAAATCTTTTTATTTGTTCTTCACTTATTCAAAAAAGAAATTATGGTGGGGTCCATCCCATGTTCCTATTTGCTTTTGGCACCAACCATTTCATATAGACTCTTCAAATATTTGTTTTAAGTTAATAAATTGATATAGAACCAATATATCATTAAATTTTTCTTTATTCATAAGCAAAATGAGAGGAATGGTTCCAAGGATAAATCATTTTCTTCTAAACTGCCCATACATAGGCACATATGCAATCATAGGATCAGATTTAAGTCAAAGATATTGTCATATGATTGACACCTAATAAAGAAATATTAAATAAATGGATCCAATGTTTCTACATCGCCTTACACAGCACATATATTCATGTGTATAATTTGTATCATTTTTCTAATACCATCAAAGATGCTCAAAAAGCATCTTAATGATTAAGTTAGCACATAGACATCACATGCTTTACATATTTTCCTTCACATATATCACATGCGGAAGTAACACATACAGATTCTTTATTTACTAAAACAACAATTTGGCGAATCAGTAACCACTATGGATATGTATTATTGGCGGATGTAATAAATCCATGATGTTGTGTGTTTTCAAATGAATCAATCCACAGTGTTGTACTGTAACTATCATAGACAATAATTTCATAAATGTTTTATTGTATTTCGAAATTCCGAAAACGTGAACAATCTTTAAACATGTCATCCCTGCTTGGCTTGGCCAGGAGAAGAAAAAGAGCATGAGCATGTGGCCTACTGTGTTCCTCTAGTGGATTAATTTTTGAAAATATTTTATTAATAAAAATATACGTACATATATCTTGAGGTGGGAAAACAAAGAATCTACAATAAATCAGTGCACATGGAGAGTCTATTCTACATAAGGGAGGTATTCAATTTCATACCAGACAAGGATAATCTTTGGCTTTTCCATCTGTTCGAACATGGCTCGAGTAAAAGCATATATGTGAGCATATGTATAGTAAAAATAAAAAGAATAATGTATTTGGCAAAATCTTCTTTAAATTAACCAGACAGTATTTATTTGAGAAACGTGAAAGTTGGAATAGAATGAGAATTTGAAAATTGTAAATGAGATTGTGCCAATCTTCTCAATCACATGATTTGTGTTTATGCTTTTGTGACTACCGAGTGCCTTTTACTTTGGCAGGTAAAGGATACTCATCTAATCAGTAATATATTTTCAGCACTATGTATAAACTATGAATGGACCTGCAAGAAATAGACTAAACTAAAGGACCTAAAACATTGTTGACAGGTAATTAATTTAGTACTTCCTTCTGCCATCATCATTAGACCTAATCATCATCACGCCAACCTATATGGTTAGGGAAAAAAAAACTTTTAAACATTTGGTCATAGCGTGTACCTGGAATCAATCATTAGAATTCAATAAATTGTTTGGTTTAATTTATAAACTGCAAAATATGCATCAATACACCAATTACTTTTTTGTATAAATACCGAAACAATATTTTTTTTTTCTTTTGGTCAAAACTCAAAACCGAAACAATATCTAATATGATATTATCTAGTCTTAGGTGTTATTGGTTTATATATTTTTATTGATTTAGAAATCCATATAGTATTTATAAATTCAAGTAAAATATGCAAATCCGGAAGTTTTCCGTCGGATTTGAGTATTTGTATTTTTAACTAAAAAATCCAAACAAATCTATTCAAATCCATTATAAAATCAAATATATTAGTAAATCCGTACGATTAAATAACACTTGATTAGATATAGAATTTATGAATCATTAAACCAATAACACATGATTTTAATACATATTTGAAAATCATAGAACCAATAACACTAGATTTAGTTCGGATTTTCAAATCCATTAAAATACAACAACCAATAACCCCTACTTAACATTCAAGTTTTGCAAGGAAAGTTCTAACTGGAATAAGCTCTAGACAGTTTTTGCATCTTTTTTTGTCATAAAAAACGTTTTATTACTGAAATTTGGATGGTTTGCCAGCACTAGAATAGAACAACTCTAAAATGAAAAAAAATATGTACAACAAAATCTAATCAACAATAATTTTTTTTTAAAATAAATATAAAATTTATTCAATCAAAAAACTGTGTTACATCAAGTGCATCTTTTGTTTCTCTATGTATAAAGAAATGTAAAATAAACGATTTTGCCTATTTCTTTCTGGGTCTTGTCTTGTTCCAAACCATGTTATCAAACCATCTTCAAAGTGCTTTACCATTCTCTTTGACTGATAGTAGCTTCAGCCCCACAGTTTTGTCAACAATCTTTGTCAAGCAAGTCATATCTCTAGGCTTTTCTCCATGCTTGCGAGAATTCCTCTCCCACCTATAGTATGCATTTTTTGCTTGTAAAGTGTATCTGAGAATGAAAGTCTTTATGGGTGTTAGCCATGGCTTCGAGACAATATTCAATCCAATCATTCCAATTCGCAGTAAACATACATTGCATAAGCCTTTCTACAAAACTTCCAAATCTCCCATGAATATTGACATCCAAAGAAGAGATGAATGCATGATTCTGGTGTGTCATTGCAGAGAACACAGATTGTGTTAACGGAGTTGTTCCACTGCTGCATTCTATCTTCCGTCTGCAGTCTTCCTTTTAAAGTTATCCACATCATGAAAGAATACTTTGGAGTAGACTGGGAAACCAGACTCCCTTGTTCCATGCACTGGCATGGCGTATATCACGATAACATTGTATCCATTGAACTCATAATGATGATTCTGAAGACAGTCTCCATATAAGCTTCAAACAATGCACTTTATTTATTTCATTTAGAGGTCAAAGTCCCAAGCCTCCTTTATTCGTTGGGAAGCAAACATTGTTCCTACTCACTTTTGCTTTAGTTGTCTTAAGCTCAGGATAAGATCATAAAAATGCAGAGCATAGCGTTTATATCTCTTTTAAACAGCTTCCAAGTAGTCTGAATGCTGCCATCCAAAAGTTAGTTAAGCTTGTTATGACCGAACTTATAAGCTGTAGTCGACCAACATGAGATAGGAATCTTCCTGTCCAAGAACTAATTTTCTTTCTGTCTTTTTCTACTAGTGGCAAATAGTCATTTACAATCATGTGCTTGGTAAGAAGAGGCAATTCTAAATATTTAACTGGTAGCTTACCAGATGAGAATGGAAACGTTAGAATATCCTTTTCAATACCCTCTGATATGCCTGTTGTGTAAAGTGTAGATTTTTCCAACCTAATCTTTAGGCCAGAAACGTGTGCATATTCCTTAAATACCTTGATAACTCCTTCGATTGATCTCTTAGTACAATTAGTGAATACCAGCAGGTCATCCGCAAAACACAGATGTGATAGTAAAATGTTTTTGCACCTAGGATGATAGCCAATTTGCTTCCTTTCTACTGCCTTGTCAAGCATACATGATAAAACATTTATGCAGATTACGAACAGATAAGGATACAATGCGCACCCTTGTCTCAAACCTCTCTTGCTTTGAAAAAATCCTGCAAGCTCTCCATTTATTTGCAACGAAAAAGAAGCTGTACAGACACATAGCTCAATCCAATGTATGA
The DNA here is from genome assembly GCF_000695525.1 of Brassica oleracea var. oleracea. NCBI lineage: Eukaryota > Viridiplantae > Streptophyta > Magnoliopsida > Brassicales > Brassicaceae > Brassica > Brassica oleracea. The sequence goes on from NC_027751.1 coordinate 29,418,325, forward strand.
ATTTCTTAGGGATATTCAACGCCCTCAACGTGTTTAGTAAGAAAGATCAGTGCACTGAGTCGAAAGCTTTTGCAATATCAATCTTCATAGTACAGTGTGGTGAAACATCGTCCTTATGATAGTCTTTAACTATCTCTATTGCCAATAACAAGTTCTCCACAAGAAGTCTTATCCTTCACAAACGCGGATTGATTATAAGAGATACATATGGGAAGTGTACCTCTCAATCTAATGGCTATGATCTTTGAGATCACTTTGTACAAGACGTTACAACATGAAATCAGCCTATAATCCCTCATCTCTTAAGAGGTGTCTTTCTTGGGAATAAATGCCAGTATAGTAGCATTTAATCTATTCGGCAAGAAACCTTTACTGAAGAATGACTGCACTGAAATTTTGAGATCTTTCCCAATTATATTGCAAGAGGCTTTGGAGAATTCAGTAGTATACCCATCTGGTCATGGAGCTTTATTGCTAGGCATTCTGAAAACCACATCCCTTATTTCCTCTCCTGTTACCTTTTTTGTAAGCCTTGTTCTTTCTTCTTCGTTGCACCGAAATGGGAGAATGTCTTGAAGCTCCTCTACTTTTTTCCTTGCATACCAGTCGGCTCAAATGTAAGGAAGTCATTAAAAAATCTCTCAGTTTCCTTTTTTATATCTTCTTGCATAGTCACTATGTTTTATCAGAACACTTTATTTCTTGGATTGTATTTCTGGTTTCTCTGACCTTTGCTGCATTATGAAAAGCCTTATTATTCATCTCCAACTTGCAAGAAGTGTAACTTCGATCTTTGCTTCAAAACCTTCTCCTTTATATCCAAAATCCTTTGCCATCTCTCAGCTGCCTCTTGCTCTGCGTTAATGTTTTCCTGTGAAGGCAATTCCATTAATCTCTTTTGTTTTTCACAGAGATCAATACACGCTTCTTTCACCTTATTTGTGAGAGATCCTAACTTGTCTTTACTCAGAGATTGAATAAGAAGCTTCAGCCCTTTAAGATACTTTGAGAATCTGTATAGAGCCGAAGTGGATTGAAATAATGGTCGTGTATCCTTCCAGTAGTTAGAGATAACCTCCATAAATTTCGGTGTCTATTCGACCACATTTGTGAATTTAAACGGTTTGCATTTACCACCAGCTTCAACTGTCATATGAAATCAACCCCTTAGACGATCTGATACTCCCCCTGCTTCAAAAACACCATATGCATGCGATCAGGATACGATCAAGCCTTTTACAAATAGTCTCATCTTTTCTCTTATTACACCAGGTGAATTTCGGACCCTGATAACCCATATCCATAATATGGCAATGTTGAATAAAATTTTCAAAATCTCGCATTCCTCAAGTGATTAAACCGGAATCCTGATAATTTGAATGTTCTTCCCCATCCAGCACCTCATTAAAATCTCCCATAATAACCCATTCCTTGTTTCTGAACATTTGAAAATCTTGATGAGACTTGATATCCCTCCATAACTCTCTTCTTTCTCTATCGTATTTTCCGCATATACAAATGAACAAAAGAATTCCTCCTCTTCCCCTTCCAAAAGAACCGACACTGTAACTATCTGATCTGATTTGAAAATCGGAGTCACCCTGACTTGAGAACTCCAAATCACCCAGATTCTGCCTTTCATGCTGAACTCATAATTATTTATAAACGACTAATCTTGAAAAACTGAGGATACAATTTGAACTGACTTGCTTTTCTTGACCCTTGTTTCCAATAAACCCCCAAATAGTAATCCTTTATTTTATATCCAATAACGGACGATTTTATGTTTATATACATTATTAAACTCTCTCATATTTCAGAAGAAGCATGTCATTGAGATGGTTTCCGAGCTCGCCTTCCTTGAGGACCAGGTACGTTTGTATCCTTACTTGTATTAGGAACTATCTTGCGATGATACTTTGAGTTCCTCGGTAAAGAAGGCCTCAAGTTCCCTCATGTTTCAGCAATCACAATATCTGCCCTTTGTTCTTCCAAACTTCTCCCAATACTTTTACTTTGTATATCTTTCTCAAGTTTCTTTATGGTATTACCGGAAACATTAGTTTCTCCTTTTTCCTTCTAATAACTTCTTCCCATCTTTTACATTTGTCTTATTTATCAAATCACCATTATCAACTGCATCAACTAGAGCTGAGAACCATGATGGATTCGCAATTCTCACTTGACCATATTCAAGTGGTTTTGTCTTCGGGCTTCTACTTGCTTTCCCAGGAGAAATATGAGACTAGCCTTTCACTATTTTACCTTCCTCTACTTCTATTACCTCCTCAGCAACCTTTTAAATAAGTGTTTGCTTTACTTCATTCTCCTTTTTTCTATTGTATCTTCCTTTTTGCTACCATCCTCCTCAGTCTCCTTTGCTTTGATCCCTTCTTGTTTTATATCAGCTACAAATTTCACTGTCCCATCTTTGTTATTCATAACACAAACATTCTTCTTATGACCCCATTTTTCACATGTGTGGCATCGCGCTGGTTGCCAAGGATAGATGAATTATACTAGTGTTGACTTTCCATTCTTTGTAAAATTGATTTTTGTAAGAAAATCCTTTGACAAATCCGCATTCACGAAGATTTATGCTAGCTTTAAGTTTGAGCAGGATGCTTTATCCGGGTGTAGTCTCACCGAATGTCCTACAACACTTATGATGAAGCTTAAGCCCTCCCAAGAGAACATGTTCATCGGGACATTCATCGGGTGAACCCATAGTGGGATTGATTTAACTTATGACTTCTCCTTAAGTTCATCTGAAGTCCAATTTGTTACCACCAACAGTATATTTCCAATACTCCACATCCCCCTTCTAAATATGCGCGCTCTCATAGATGGATTTGCAACTCAGAACTTCATTGTTTTTGAATTTACCTCATAGACTTTAACTACCTGCCCTTTTCCTCCATCTCTACAAATCTTATTCATTACAGCATGAATACGAGCAATATGACGTGTTGTATCCAAAAACTTCCCAATATGAAAATATCCCCATAGTGGATTTGTGTTGATTACTACTTCATTTGGAATCTCCACGTTCAGCTTGCCTTCCAAATCCGTAATATTGAGATTGTATTTCTTCAATACCTTCGTTTCCTGAGCAACATCAACCCACGAAGCTGCCTTTGGTTTAGTTATTTCTTGCCTCTTCAGATCCTTCTCCGATCCAGATCCAAACTTATCTTCCGATACTCCCTCTTGATCCTTTCCTCCTTCCAAACTCAACTCAGATGATTCCGATTGGATCACCGATCAAGCGCAACCTTTTTATTCTCTTCTAAACCCAAACCAGATGGTTTCGATTGAAGAACCGAGTCCATCACATCCCTCAGATCTTTGTTACTTCCAGAACCGATCCAGATAAGCTCGGCGGATACGCCGAATCCATCAGAATCCTAATCGCCTTTCGTCTTCAAAATCGCCTTCTTAGTAAAACGGTGCATTTCACCAACTTTTTTCTAAAACATAATATATTATGAAATGAAAGGAGTATGTCACAGTGAATAATCAACAACAACAACAATAAAATTAGACACATAAGGTATGAGAGAGAGAGAGAGAGAGAGAGAGAGAGAGAGAGAGAGAGAGCAGAAATAGTTTATAAAACAAAGCGAATTCTTTAAACTCTATGGAAAATTTGAACCATTCCTCTGATCCTCATTAATCATTTTGTTAGGCAACCAAATTTTATGATCATTATACGAGTGGACTCCACTCAAAACCAGTAGGCTATTGGTCATTGATATATATATGTGTGTGTGGTAAGGTTCTTACTTTAAAATTCGGTAAAAACTTAAAACACATCCACAACATAACAACTAATGAAGCGACAACATTTGTTGGCAAAACAAGATTTTAGTGAAATGTTTTTGGCGTTCCATACAACGTACGATGATAGAAAGATTTAGGGGAAAACTACTGTTTAAGTTCTAATTAAAACATTTAAATCCGCGCTTTTAAACCGTAGAATTATTTTTTTGTAAATTTATTTTAAAAATAAGTTACTATATGATGCTTTTATTGATGAAGAAGCATACTAATTATTTTTAATTGTTTTGGTGAATATTATTTTTCTATTAACTTAATTATATATAGTCTTTTTGTTAATTAAAACTTAGACATGTTATATTGTTATACTTGTTAACAATAAATATCTTGGCATATTAATAGTTTTGAAATGTTATAATATATTTACAGCAATTTATGGTTACAAATTTGTTTGAAGATTCTTCTATATTTTGTTTCCTTGTGAGAATTTAATTTGATTCTTTCTCGATTATTTTGTAGAAAATAAATATTTTGTTGGTTTGCTATACAAAATATATTGAATGAAGATACACATTGTCGATAATACTGTAATAAACAAATTGTGATGATATACTTTTAGGGTTTAAGATTTTAATAGTATTATTCTGAGGATTAATGTTCAACACATTTCTCATGGGATTACACATTTGGCTAGTATGTAATGTAGGTTAAGCTTTCCACATCTACTTTATATAATACTAGGTTAAGATCAGCGCCTTGCGCGGAATGAACATAATATATAAAAATTATTTTTACGTATCACATGTTCTTTTATATATTATAAAATAATATAGATATATATTGGATAATTAAAAGTCAGTAACTATTACGTATATAATTAAATTGGTGTGAATACATAAATAAATTTTATTAATCCAAACAATCACTTTTTCTATTTTATATTATATATAATTAAATTTAAATGATATATACATAAATATATAGTATATTTTAAATATTGATATATGTTAAATGATGCATTCTACTCATATATTTTTTTGATGATTTGTATCTTTTTATAACAAAAACTTTAAATCAATGATAACAAAATTTTCATTGTCGGATGTTTGAAATTTTTTAATAATTTATAAATTAAACATTCAATGCAAGTTTTAAAATTTAAATATTAAGTTGTCAGTATTTGTTCAAAGCTTTTATCAAAAAAAAAATTGTTCAAAGAAAATTTCAAAATTAAAATATTTATGTATTTTCTAGGTATATCGTTTAATTTTAAAAATATTAATATATATATATATATATATATATATATCTTTTAGTCGTAATATTTATTAAATGAGACTTCTTACTTATATGATTTTGTAATCATTCGTATCTTGTCATAAAAAAAATTTAAACTATGGATCATAAAAATCTCAATATGAGACTTTTTTAAAAAATTAAAATATAATATATACGAAAAATCTAAAATTTTAATTATATGGTTAATGTGGTTGTTTATTTTATTTTAATAATTTAAAGTTAAGCAAAAATGATAGAGGGTACACTAATATGTATCAAATCTTTATTATTCAAAATCATTAATTATCATATATATTTTAGCCACATTAGGCAATTCTGTAGTTTTTATTTAAAGAAAGAATGAAGAGCATTAATAATTAATTTATGATTAGTTTAACAAAAAAATTATTATATATTTAGATGGACCAACCTATTTCTCTAAGGATTCTAAAATCATTGTGGTGATAACACGTGACTACCTCTTTTTTTTTCAACAAACGGGTATTCTATTACTCAAACATGAGGTGGTCTGAGTAATCAGAACGGAAGAGAACAACCAATGAAACAAATCTCTCTACGAAAAGGCCTTGCAGTCCTAGCTAAAGAGTCTGCAATTTGATTATGTGCTCGTGGAATATGAGAGATCTTGAAGTCCGGGAAGTATATCTGAAGAATCTATACCCTTTCCAATTCTGTTGTAAATCTTGGCCAAGTATGAAGTTCCTTGATCATGGAGATCAAATCCTTGCAGTCTGTTCCAAAGCTCTAACATGTCAAATGCTGAGGCATACTCTGCATCGTCCATCGCAGTGCTTCCACTTCTGCATGCAAAACAGACTCTCATCGTATAAAATTTTGTGTCCCTATAATCTGAATTTTCCCCGAGCTATCCATCTAAGTCCATCCACATCCGCTGAATTGTACTGTAGACTTGACACGTGGCTATTTCAAATGTTGTAATTCTTCTCTTTCAATATATAGGGATTGAATACTAACGTATATATCTCAATAATTTTAATTTTTAGAACGTGTATATCTCAATAATATTCACACTTAGGATGCATATTGTGATATGTAATTGTTGTAAATCTATACAATAAAACCAACGCGACATATGTAATGGAAAGATAATTGTAAAAACTTATTATAGTTGGCAATGCCGTCCCATAATTTGGGGTGGCCTAAAGCACAAAAAAAATTGTGTGGCCTATTATATAAATACCAACAAGATATAGCAATACACTAACATCAAACCAGTACAAAAGTGTAAAAAGTAATCAAATGGTTAAAATAAAAACTATATTGGACAAAAGGGGGATCGAACTATGGTATCCTAACTCAATTCAAACTTGTTAACGATTAGACCTAGCTAATATTTGGTGATATGTGGCCTTAATTCTTCTTCTATATATTGTGGCCTAAAGCATATGCTTTACTTGCTTTATGGCAGGGACGGGCCTGATAGTTGGCGAGATTTTTTCTAGTTATTTTAGTTATAGTAGGTGAAAAAATGTTGCACCAAAAAAGAAAAAAGTAGGTGAAATAATAGGGATGAATGGCGAAAATATAGTTTTTTTTTTGAGAAAAAACAGCCAAGAGACGCTTAAATTAGTGGTAGAAGTTGTAATTTTCTCTGTAAAGCTAAGTGCGATTATTAAAAAGGGTTCCTCTTTTAATTGTATTAATTTTGCTATGAGTTTAGAGTTCAGTTACATATTGATATTTTTTCATACGGTGTTAAATCAGTTGAACTCAAATTATTTTTACCAATTAAATATGACAATATCACTTGTTGTGGTGTTATATTTACTACTAAAGACTTGTTACCATAACGCTAAAACCTTTACCACCAACATGAACACGGCTTAGTTTGCTCCAGATAGGAACAACTATATATGTAAACATTATGATATAACATAATTACAAGAATGAATGATATTTTTTCTCAAAAAAAAAAAAGAATGAATGATATTATTACTGAATACAAATAGATATAGAAGAAGACATATTGCAACAAATGGAATCGTGAACTTTTTAGTTAAACAGTGATCATTCAACAGTAGGTTTTCTCAAGGCCAGTCCACTATGATTATAAATAATGTCTTTTCATTGGTTACTTAAACTCATTACCGATCACTTTTAATCATTAATACTTTTTAACCGTTCAACAACATATTTTTCAGAACATATAGTATTAGAAAAATGAAGTAATCCTTCTGAGATATGATATTCTAGAGACATAAAAAAAAATGTCTAGTAATACAAGGTAAAATGGTTTGGAATGGTTTATCAACTGTGGCAGAAAAAATACCATGTCCATCAATTTTGCTGTAAACAGAAATACAATATAGCAAATAGACATAACTAAACTATTATAACCAAAAAAAAACTATTATAACCAAATATGTTGGCTCTAAGCCAATGCTTACCTTGCTTGTGCTCTAGACCAACACAGGTTTTAATTTCGACGGTAAATTTAAGTTTTGTTACAGAATATAAATTATGAAACAGATTTTTTTTCTTTCTTAACTCTTGTTTTCTCGTATTAAATATCATAACTTTTATGTTTCAAGTTGTAATTATTTCTTCAAAAAATTTGATCAGATAAACTGTAAGATACATGATGAACTGCACCGCGGAAGATGCAGCCATGATTTCTTGTTGGATTGGTTGTCGTACAAATATGTACAAAGATGGCAAAAAATGATTGGTTGTGGGAAAAGAGTGAGATCCCCAACAGAAATTGAACAAGCAATATATGATCCTTAACCACTTCTCTTCTTTCATTTGAAAAAAAAATCCATTTAATATGTAGTAATATATCATATAAAGTGTATGTATTTGGAGCGCACGTAAGGACGTAGAGCGGATGGTAGGGTAAAATGGGGATGCATGGCTTGCAGTTGTAGATCGATGAAATTATGAAAGTGAGATATACAAATAAGACAGCAAAACAAAAGTGGGTCACTTAGAAAAGATCCCAACGTAGAGAGCATAATATTAGATGTCTCTTCTTTGTTGGGCACCAACCCCAGTTCCGCACACCTCTTTGTCGTTCTTTCCATTTCCTTATTTCGTACTCACCATGTCACAACTCATTATTTTTCATATATCAACTTTATGAACTCATCCTGATATATACGTAGACCATTGTTATATTGATGTTATAAGCTTGATTTTGTTATCGGGCTAACAAGTTCTTATTACTTCGAGTTTCGTTAATTTTTGCTACCCAAAACAAGCATTATGCTCGGAGAAATTTAAGTAGACTTTTGGATTAAGTACTTCGGAACATATTTTAAAATTTGTAGTGGCTCAAAAACGTTGCAAGTTCGGCTTTCACTTGATCCAAGACTTCGACCAGCATGCTGATATGCTACAGAATAATAATAATAAAAAATCAATGATTGACCATCTTCATACTCCAGCTCCATTCATTATTTTAATTGTCTTTATGCAATTTAAATAAAAATAAAAATAAAATGAGCAGTGAGCACATCCATGTTGAAGAGTTTTGAGTGGAGAAAAGAAATAAGGACAATTTGAATAAGAAGGCACAAACTCTTATGGACCTACTTGCTTTAGATCAATGCTTCAAGCTTTCAACTCTCAAATCGGGTTGATTTACAGGGTATATTGCGTCACTCCACACCACACGTTTTTGGGTCTTAACTCCACACCACACTTCAATTAGGGTTATCTTTTTACTAGTTTAGTAATACAAATGAGGATTTTATATCCAATTATGATTTAATCAATTTAGCAGTGGTAATTAACAAAACTTGTAACTTGGTAAAACAAATGGAATTTGAATCATGCATTGAGGAACTAACAAAGATTAACGTAGACTATTAGTAAACTGAGTATTAGCGACCATCCTTGAAATTTTTATCGGCAAAGATAAATATTTATTACATGCGAATATATATGCAGCTATATATATACCCAAATGTGTATTTGTTTGAAAAGAAATGAGGAAAAAACATTGGTCAGAAACGGAATGACAATCTTAAATGTATCATTCAAAGCTAGCTAAGAATTACGGGGACCATGTCTCATTTACTGTGTGACAAAGATAAAACTTTATTTAACTCCTCCTCAACTATTATAAGCTATTCAAAATTTATATATATGACTACGACAAAACTTATTAGATGACTATAATATACACAATACATGGAAAAACCGAACCGTACCGAACCGAAATAGACAATATGGTGTGGTTTTGGTATATACCATATAAACCTAATGGATATGATTTTATAAAAACCGTAGGATTTAGATATGGTTTGGTTTATAACCGATTAAACCGAATAAACCGAACAAAACCGATCAAAAGTAGAAACATGTAAATATGTACATATTTTATAATGTCACATGAAAATCTATTTGTTATATAAGTTATTCTTTTTTTAATAATTATTACCATATTTTTTTATATTAATAAAGAATCCTAATTTGAAAAACATTTAAAATATAATTAAATAACAATTCATCGCAACTGAGGCTTCTTATTTTCTTAGTCTTCTTCTTTCAATCATTTTACTTTCTTTTAGCATTGATTAAATTGAAGTGAAGGTTATAAATTTGATGGATATTAACTAGAAAAAAATCTTGACAACTTTTTTCTTATTTATAAACGAACAAAGTTTCACTCGAAGAAGCATGACTTTGATGAACACTAAATATGGAAGAGTGAAAAAACTTTTCTTTCATACTTCTCTTTTGTTTTTTATTTTTATTTTCAAAATTTTGAGCTTTGGTTTTAATTCTAGATATGATTATTTCATCAAAGGTATAAGCGTTTTTATTTCTTTTTTCTTTTATTTGAAAATATATTATCTTTTTAATAAATGAATGCGATGACAATATGACTCTAAAATTTATACAATATGATCTCAAACTAAATAATTATGTTTTGGTATAAAACTGAATAAACCGAAAACCGACGGTATATAAACCGAACCGAACCGAACCGAAATAAATATGGATTTAGAATGGTAGCTATATTTTACTACCCGAAATACCGAAAAACCGAAAAAACAGAACCGAAACCGAACCGATATCTGGATTGAACACCTCTAATGGAAATCGATATGTCAAGGTTCAAATTCTTATTGTCGAGATTGAATGAATAGATTTTTATTGCACATAGAGGCAGATTTTTACTTACATGATAGGTCTCTTTGGTGGAGTTTCGCGTTGCATATCGAGTAAACATTTAATCTCTTTTTCAAAATGATTTGAACCTAAAAAGCAAGTGTCAAGAGTTGATAAGAAGGTATTAAAAGCACATGTCAACATTAGTGTTCACTAAAAAGAAGACAATGTCGTTGTCTTCCCCAATTTTGGTTGTCCAAATTTAAGGGCAAGAGTCAAGAATTGATAAGAAGGCATTTTAAGGGCAAGAGTGTTCACTCAACGCTCTATCGTTTTCTCCTCTTGTCTAACTCTTTTTTTTTTTTTTTTTGCTAAAATATTTTCTAAAATAAACCCATAATTTAACTATTAAAAAAGGCATTTTAAACTTTGAATATAACAGTTACACATATTTTCAATTTAAAATTTTTTATTATCATTTCTAACTTTTAACTAACAACTTTAACATATCGAATTTTGAATTTTACTCCATATTTAAAAACTGTTGATTTAAATGACGTGGCAAATAGCCATGATGCAAAACACACACAAAAAAATGCAATTCAATAGAGGCGTGAGACCTCTGGATACAAAAAAAAATCCGTCGAGTCTCAGTCTTCCCTGTTAAATGCATATGTGATCCATCTAAACAGAGCCGGCTTTCCAAATGTTAGCAAAAAAAAAAACAGAGCCGGCTTTGAAGAAAACCCAATAAAACATGTACTTCAAAACCGGACTGATTAATTTATTCTAGAGGCTAATAGTAATAGATGATAGTCCTTAGCTCTACTTGTAACAACTAAAACTAGAGTACCATCCGCGCTTTCAAAACACAGAGTTAAATTTTGTTGATAATTTATTAACGTGTCTTTTTGTTCAATAATATGTTTAGGTATGTGCGTTCGGTTTCTGGTTTATTTCCAGATTGTATTTTTTGGTTTTCGGTTTGATTCCGGTTTGGTTATAATTTTTGGTTTTCGGTTAAAGATACATAGGAGCCATTTGGTTAGTTATTAATATGATTTTGGTTTGGATTTAGTTATTTGGTTTTTGGTTTGATTAAGTCACAATATTCAATAGATCCAAAAAAATACCACGGTAAATTTCAAAAAAACTCTGAATTTATTTATTTATAGATAGATCTAACAAATTTTTACAATAAATTCGTTAAATGATTTTATTTGAATAGTATAGATTTTAAATAAATTAGTTAAGAAGATATACACAATTTTAGTTACGGGTTTAACTTTAGCATGGGTATAATACCATTTACTAAAATCGTGGTATAGATAATATTTTGTGTAAAATAAATATAGTATCTACATTCAAATCGTTTTAAAATTATAATTTATTATATAATGGTAAATTATTGAAAATTATAACATTATATTATCACGTAAAATATAATGGTATTTGAAAATCACTTGGTCTATGTTGTAAATGACTAAATATATAAGAACTGCCCATTATGTAACTTATTATAATATTAATATGGCATATGATTGTCTAATATGTATTCTATGTAACGTCATGTATATGTAATTTATATTTATATAATATATGATAATTTATATTTATATAATATAGTATATAAGTGAAGTTTCTTAAGTATACGTGCTTTTACGTCTATGTTACTATGTATAAGTGTATTTGTGAAAATATATTAAAAAGTTAAATATCGTTGATAACTATAAAAGATAAATGTATAGACTATCTTACATGAATACACCTTCCTTATATGATATACTACTAGGTGAAGATTTGCGTCTTGCGCAAGATGAAAACGTAGAATGAATATTATATATACAAATTATTTTTACATATTATTATTTATTTTGTGTCCATTATATATTCTGAAATAATAAATATATAGAATAATTGAGAATCGAATAATTATTATGTATATAATTAAGTTGGAGTAATTAAATAAATCATAACAATCCCTCTTGTCTACAATAATTTTTATTGGTAAATAAATAAAACAATCATTTTATTTATTTTATAATTAAATTTAAATGATATTGACATAGATATATAGTATATTTTAATATGTATATTTATTAATTGAAGCTATCTACTCATATACTTTTATTAACATTTGTATATTTGTTGTACCAAAAAAATTAAACCATTAATCAGAAAATTTTCAGTATTAGATTTTTAATAATTTTGGTGATTTATAATCATTTTTAAAAATTAATTGAAAATTTTAAAATTAAAATATTAAGTTCTCAATTCTTTTCCAATGAAAATTTTGAAATTAACATATTTATGTATTTTATATGGTATATAGTTAAATTTTAAATATTATATATATATATATATATATATATATAATCTGAATATATATTAAATGAAACTTCTTTTTCATATGATTTATAATCATTTTTATCTTGTTATAAAAAAATAAAGTTAAACCATTGATCACAATTTTTTTAATGTGAGACTTTTAACAATATTAGTAATTTATAGTCATTTTTAAAAATTCAAAATATAACATATAAGAAAAAATCTAAATTATTTATTATATGATTAATGTGATTGTTTATTTTCTTGTAAAAATATAAAATTAAACAAAAATGATGAATGATGCAAAAATTGTTATCAAATCTTTATTATTCAAAATCATTAATTGTTATATATATGTTAATCATTTTAGGTAATTCCGTAGTTTTTATTTAAGTAAAGAAAGGAGAATAATTTTTACACTACTAATCAATTTTATATTTAATTTAATGAAAAGTATAATATATGTTTGGATGGACCAATTTATTTTTCTAAGAATTCTAAGAATCATCCTAGTGATAACATGTGACTACAAAATAATGTTGTAATGCTTCTCAATTAATATATAAGGGATAATTAATTATATGAAATAATATTAAGTAATCTAAAAAGGATAATATTATATGTATTTAAGTCCATATTAAATCAAACATGTTCAATAGGTTTAAAAAAAATGTAAATTAATGGACTATTATTATACTAGGTAATGGCGCAGGATGAGGTGATTATTTGAAACTATATATTATATATTTGTTAAAATTATACATTACATATGCATATATTAAAAGGAAAGTTATTTTTATTAAACACACCACAATTGTTCCATTGTTTTTTACCATCAATCATATCAAATATAAGATTGATAGTAGATAAAATTTGAGCTTAACGCTCCAATATAATTTTTTTTCTTAATTTGATATATCTAAAAAAATAAAATACAGGTTTGAGCTAATAAAAAAAGCTGAAACATTTGCATGGTACCCGTATGTAATGGACATGAGTTATACAGGTTTACGGCAAACATTTACTAATTGTTATCCCTAAATTAGTGGTACATTAGACATATATAATTTCCTCAAAACAAACTCGATTCAAATATAGGGGTCACATATGTATAAAATAGTAAATCGCTGTAATAAATCGATGGTTATAATTAAGAAATGTGCATATCTACTTTTAGTTCACCCATTGACATAATAAAATAATACACGGAAAAAATAATTAATAAGATGAATCTTTTTGACATTAGCTTGGACACCACAAACACGAAAGTCAATCATTCCGAAAATATTTGATTGACTCAAATTTCATTAATATTTTGAATTGGAGCATTCAATATTTGACACCGAGATTTACTCCATTAAGAAAATATAGCTTAATCAAGATCCAATGACATCGTTTTTTTCCGATTCATTCAATTTATCATGGATTATATATTTTATTTTCCAGTAATATCTTCATATTGTATCTAAGTATTTTTATAATCAGAATAAAAATAACGATTATATTGTTGATGTGATCGATTATACACAACTATTATGCTAACATATTACTAATAATATATTACTAATAATAACTAACTAATATACAACAACACAGAGACAAATCGCACAACATTTTATTTGTTTCTGGTTTATTCAGCATAGTATATTATATAACATAAATTTGAAAAATTATATAATATGATGGCCATTGACATAATATTATCTCGAGTTGATATGGATGTTAAAAAATATTGATATAACTTAACATGGCATATAAATTATATTATCCATAGAATTTACATTTTATACAATAGTATTGTTACATAGATGTATAAAAAAATTCAATATTCTAAATTTAGTGAACACATTCATGAAATGAGACTATATGTTTTTGGCAAGATGCTTAGAATAAATGCTTGGAATCAAGATGCATAAATTGAAACATATACTATATGTTTTGGCAATGACATGACATGTAATTAGTCTAGGCCAAAGAGGTTTATTTAAAAAAAGTTGTGAGGTGGAATGTGGTGTTGACGTCTAGGAAATGGCAAAGTTGTGAATTACACGTGAGATAAATGTTTATTTATAAAAATTCTCCTAGAATAATAAGAAGGGGATTAAGATATTTTAGGGGATAAAGTTTGGAATCGGTAGTTACATTTTTAGTATTTTCATACATTATAAGATAATGGGCCAACAATTTTTTTTGCGTATGGACGATTAATTATCCGGGCCATATCTGCACCCAAATTACAAATCACCATTGCTCCCAAACCAGATAAGTTTAAAATATTACTGCATTAGCAAAACCCAAAAAGGTATAGCTGGCCTTAATTCAACTTACCTTACTTGAATATGTGCCTTTAACCCAATTCATTGGCTGCTAAATTTCTACAATTTCTTTGTGACGAGCATAAAATACCTTCGACATGTGGTCACGGTTGCTCTACTTTTAAGAGAGATCTAAGTGGTAGGTTTTAAGACAAGAAAACAAATCTTTACTGTAAAATTCAACTAGTGATAAGAGGGAAAAATGTAGAATTACATAAACAAGATTGAAGGAAAAAGGCTTGCTTGCTAGCTATGCTTCATAATATTATATACAAGCACTTTTCTCCTAAACTTTTCACATATTTACAAACAAAGAATATGAAGATCAGTTTATAACTGAAAAATATTTTGAAACGTCTTCATCTTTTATCCCTGAAAATCTTCAATAGCTGTGACTTTAGAGGACTTGAGTTTCCACGAATCTTTGCTAACCTTCAATGGAATCATCATTGGACTACTAAAATCTCCGAAGTTAAACCCACTTTCTTCATTTTCCTTGGTACACAAGTCACCTGGAGGCAAGAAGAAATCGGAAGACAAACCCTTCACATTAAACCCCACTTCTTCAATCTCCCAACTCTCTTCCATTGTAGTCTTTGAATGACTCTCTAAGCTCTCATCAAGCCTCAATAACGATACTTGTGTCTTTCCTCTGTGAGCAATCTGAATCCCATCAACGCTCTTATAATCTTGGATCATTGTCTCAGAGGTTGTTTCCCATAAGACCACATCTTCATCTTCAGGACCAATCTTGATCCGAACAAGATAAGTATCCTCTAACTTGACCAAAAGTCCTGTTCTTTGACTAAAACAACCCCACACGGTATGCTTCACCGTCTCCATACCGCCTTTGCTTCTTGATTTGAGCCCTGAAGTCTGTGTCTCGAGCTTAAGCACGAAGCATTCTTCATCGTTAACCACCTTTTCTCCCACGCAAACCGATCCAGCAAACATATTTGCTGTGGTTTTAGGATCAAGCCCTTGAAGAAACCTTTGAGAGGTCCAGAAGGTTCATTAGAATGGGCGAGCCAGGGACTTTGCTTCCAAGCTACGTTACCATCACAACCAGCACTGACTTTACAACCGGAAACCACAAGCTCTAAACTCCATTGGCTCGAACCTTTCTTCCATAACACGAAACCGCCCATCTCTCCTCCGTTTCCGTTGTTGAGATTTTTGATCCTCACCATCTTCTTCTTCCTCTTTCCAATTTGGGTTTTCGCTGCACAAAACTCGGTCACTCCCATTTTAACCTTTCCCATGGCATACATGCTCTCTACTCTATCCAATGCTACTTCTCCTCCAGATGCTGCAGTGTATTGCTTTACTATGTACTTTGCCATGGCTGCTTCCTATTATAACCCAGAACAGAGCAAAAGTATGAGAAAACATGTCGCTCAAGTAACCTTTTATTTATGCATTTACATGTATGAATATAAAAATTTTGGAAAAATATATGAATATAAGAAGGAAAAATTCCTAAAGCACAAAAAATTATGACAAAATAGTACATAAAGAGAAAAGTTCCGAAAATAACATTTTTACCCTAGTCTCACCCTCATATAAATCCTAAACTCTAACCACCATATCCAAACCCAAAAATAAAATAGAATAGTCTTTTAATTTCAGCCTAAGTTTCAAAAAAAAAGTCTTTTATTTTTTTTAATTAATGATATTTTGGAATTTCTTTTTCTTTTTGTGTTATTCTTGAACAAAAAATGTGTTTTAATTGATAAAAAAATGTGTTTTAATGCTATGTGAGACTATTTATGAGGATATAATTTTCCCTCAAAATCGGTAAAAGAGTTTATTTATTTTTTGACGACATTTATTTACTTACGATAGATTGGTTTTTGATGAGTTTGGGCATGGGATGGTCAAGAACATCGTGATCGGAGGAGACAGGAAGAGGGATCAACGGAGCTCCGACGATTCCAAGAAGCATCTGAATCTGAGCATCACGGCCACCGAAAAGAGTGGAGAGGCTGCTATTGTTATCCGGCGGTGACCTAAGCAAACTAGTCTTGACACTTCTCCAAGAGCCGGTCTTGTTGTTCTCGGAACAAAATAACTCCTCCGGCATCGGAACTTCCAACACTGTCTCTAAACCGTCTTCTCTGTCAAAATTAGGACAAAGCGTTCTCATCTTTTAGTCGTGTGTTGAAGTTGAATATAATCGAATAAATGTTGTTTACAAAAATATATGGAGACGAAGGGTTCAAAGATATTACGAGAGATTGGATGGTATAAAGCCAATGAGTTGACGATTTATATATAGAGAAATAGAGATGACCAACCGACCGAAGCCGATCCGAAACTATTTGTGTATTGTCGTGTTCGCACGCTTCATGTCTCCCTTTGTTCTATCTAATAACAATTGAATACTAATATAAGTCTCTTTACCAAAAAGAAGTAATATAAATTTCCACTAAAAGAAATAGAAACACATTTTCTTTTTGTCGTCGAGGAAAAAATACATTTTAAGTTTTTTGTCCTTGCCGCTCAACAATTTATTCTTGAATAAAAAGGTTAGAAGTTATAGAAAAAATTGCCATAACGGAACAAAAAAACAACGTAGTTGTCTTATGGTATAAAACCATCACTAAGATGTTTCTATAGTATAATATTTTTTATAATCCCAAAACTAACATTTCCTTAATCAAATTAAACATAAATTAAAACCATTTTTAAAAAGTTCAATGGAAAAAGATAAAAAAAATAAGGTAATCCCAAAATGTTTTAGAAAGAAAAAAAATGTAAAAACAATTATTTTTTAAAAAAGAACACACAATATACCGTAACCTAATTGCATTTGGTTTCTAAAATCCTCCAAAACTATTCTTTTAAAATCCCCTAAGATAGAACTTGATTTCAATAACATTAGCATACCCTTTTTATCATCAGCCAAAAAAAAACCATCCCGTACTTGCACTAACTTCCCAAACACCACATATTGTATAGATATGCATTATAGAACAAGAATTTGTAAAATTCACAAGACAAACTATGGAGAAATCATAGATTGATGAAGAAGAAAAGCCAAAATCGTTTTTTTTAATATTTTGACAAAGAAAATCGACCAGGACACATTTTAGGAAATTAGAATATTTTCTTAACTGAAACTTTTTTAGTTTTCGAAAAAAACTGTTTTTTTTTATCCGTAGAAGACACCTTCTAAACTGTGTAAAACCATGACAAAAATTCTGAATAAAATTTCTACTTTTTGTAGACGTTCGTGTTAAGTTTAGATTTCGCATACCCGAAATTTTAGAATATTTTATAAAAATAGAAACTACATTCAGAAGAAAAGTAGCGATCTTTACAATTAATAGAATTCGCATTCCACATATTTAGAATTTTAATCATTTTTAGATTGTTTCTTCTAAAAAAAAGTAGATGGACTTGTTTATTCTGGAATTCGTTTTCTACTAACCCATTTTCCGTAGAAGACGAATTCTACTTTTAATAGAACGTAATTTTAAAATTTTATTTATCAAGTTTTTTAACCAAAAAAATATGAGTTTGTGTATATAGGTGTTTTATTAATTGTTTATATTTTTAATATTTTTTTGGATTCATAAAACTATTTATTTCATTAAATTTCAGAAATGGTAAGGTTAAAATGAAGAATAACTGGACAAATATGGTTTTATACCATAGGGACAACTATGTTGTTTTTTTGTTCCGTTTTGGCAATTTTCTCAACTTTAAATTCTTTGCTTTCTACTTCTGTTTTACCTTGCAATAAACGAGATTCTTTTCATTTGTGTTCAGCCTGTCAGTTTGAA
>NC_027751.1:29437017-29454161 GCF_000695525.1 Brassica oleracea var. oleracea
TAGATGGACTTGTTTATTCTGGAATTCGTTTTCTACTAACCCATTTTCCGTAGAAGACGAATTCTACTTTTAATAGAACGTAATTTTAAAATTTTATTTATCAAGTTTTTTAACCAAAAAAATATGAGTTTGTGTATATAGGTGTTTTATTAATTGTTTATATTTTTAATATTTTTTTGGATTCATAAAACTATTTATTTCATTAAATTTCAGAAATGGTAAGGTTAAAATGAAGAATAACTGGACAAATATGGTTTTATACCATAGGGACAACTATGTTGTTTTTTTGTTCCGTTTTGGCAATTTTTCCTAAGTTATATTAAGCTTTTAATTTGACAAAAAATAGAGAAAATTGCCAAAACGGAACAAATATTTAGGATGATTATCCCCTTAGTATAATATCATCACTAAGTTGTCCCTATAGTATAATATTTTTCATAATGTCAAAACTAACATTTCATTAATAAAATTAAACATACATTAAAACCATTTTTAAAAGTTTAATGAAAAAAGATAAAAATAAAATGTTTTAGAAAGACAAAAGAAATGTAAAAACAATTAAAAAACAAGAACAAAAAACACTAAAGTACGGAACCAAATATCTCTACTAACCCTAATCTTCTTCCATATCAAAATCCTCCACAACCATTCTTTTAAAATATTTTAAGATAGAACTTGATTCCAATAACAATAGTCGACCCACTTTGTCATTAGCCGAAAAAAATCATCATGTAGTTGCACCAAATTTCCAAACACCACATGTTGTATAGATATGCATCATAGAATAAGAGTTTGTGAAAATCACAAGACAAACTATGGAGAAATCATAGATTGATAAAGAAGAAAAGAAAAAATCGTTTTTTATATTTTGGCAAAGCAAATCGATCAAAACACGTTTTAGGAAGATATAATTTTTTTTAGAATATTTTCTTAACAAAAAATTCCTTAATTTTTTTTTTAAAAAACAGGTTTTCTTATCCGTAGAAGGCACCTTCTACAATGGGTAGAACCATGACAAAAATCTTGAATGCAATTTCTACCTCATCTAGACTTACGTGTTGTATTTAGATTTCGCATTCCCGATTTTTTAGAATACTTCATAAAAGTAGAAACTGCAATTTGAGAGAAAAGTAGATATCTTTACAATTAGTAGAATTCACATTCCTCATATTTAGAATTTAATTAAAAGTAGATTTTTCGTTCTAAAAAAAATAGATGGACTTGTTTATTCTGGAATTCGTTTTCTACTAACTCATTTTCCGTAGAAGAAGAATTCTACTTTTAGTAGAAAAAAATTTAAAAACTTTATTTATCAAGTTTTTCAACCAAAAAAATATATGTGTTTGCGTATATCGGTGTTTTATTAATTGTTTATATTTTTAATAATTTTTTTGATTCATAAAACTGTTTATTTCGTTAAATTTCAGAAAGGGAATAGGTAAAAGAGAGACAAAATGAACAAAATTTGTTTTTTACCAAAGGGACAATCATGCTAAATGTTTTTTCCCTTTTGGCAATTTTCTCAAAAAAATATTAGGCGATGATTGTTTTTCTAGTTTTTAGATTTTGGTTTCTGGTTTTCGGATTTTAGATTTTGATTTTTAGATTTTGGTTTTTGATTTTGCAGTAGATTCTAGCTTTTTGAAAATCATGAATGATTCTTTTAGATTTTGGTTTTTAGTTTTTGGTTTTTAATTTTAAAATTAATAAAATGAAAAATTTGATTAATACTAAATTGTTTATTATGAAAAAATCTATAGAATACTATTATAAAAACACAAATAAGCTTAATTTTAAAAATTATTTTTAAAAAAACTGCACATACAAGTTAAAATAATGATATTTTGGTTTTTAGTTTTCTGAAAAACAAGAATGATACTTTTATTTGTAGATTTTGTTTTTTTTCAATAAATTTATTAAGATATTTAATAAAATTTATTTGTTTTTATGTGATATAAAATTTTAGAAAAACATGAGGAGTATTTTTTAGTTTTCAACTATATTTTATTTATTATTTTTTGTAACTGAAATTGATTAAAATTAATAAAAAATATTACTTATTATAGAAATAATAGAAAATATAAAATATCACCAAATAACATATATTTTTTCTTTTATAAATTATTTCAAAATTAATAATAATTTTTTAAAAATATTACCGAATTCAAATATTATAAAAATATTAATATTTAGATTTTTAAAATACTATTGGACTCTAGAAATATCAAATAGTACACAATTTATAGTTAGATTATTATTTGAAAGACTTAACAAAATTTAAATATATTTATTATAACTTTTGCAAATTTTATTAAATTTATTTAATTCAAATATTATAAATACAAAATTAATTGATGGATTTTTAGAATACAAAATACAAAATTTCAGTTTAATAAATATAAAATATTAATTATTTGAAAAATTAATTATTTTATTATAAGATTTATGGTATAAAAGATGATTAAAATATTATGGAATTAATTTAGATAAACAAAACTCTAATAGTTTGATATAAAGAGAAGATTATAAACATGAGGAGTATTTAATAAAATTTATTTGTTTTTCTGTAATATATTTTTATTTTAATAGGTATTTGAGTATTTATAAAGTGGTTTGATGTGGTTTTATATATGTAAAATTATTATTAATTTGTTAAAAGAAAAGAAAAGTAGTCGTGGGTTGCATGAGAAATCCATAAAATCTGGATTTTGGTTTCTATATGTAAAATGGCAAAAGAACTAAAATCTGTTTTTTTCTGAAGAATAGGAAATCTATTTTACAAAAATTTTGATTGGATAAAAAATAGATTCTAGAAAAATAAAAACTAAAATCTAGTGTAGAATCAGCAAACAATCAACCTCTTAAGCTTTTAATCGGTAAAAGAGGACCTTGTAGTTTTGTCCTTTGGTGCACTTCAATGTAATGTGTCGATTGATGTTATTAACTGTTGTGCTTAATGTAAACGCAGATTGAAAAAGGTTTAACAATAGTCACACTATATATGAAGCATTAATTCAACGGTTGTTTACTTTTAGTTGATAAATAGTAGTTAATTCTTTTTAATCCTTTGATTTTTTTTTTTATGTTTGGTTCGCCCAAAAAACTAATCTTATATGATTTTATCACAAAGTCAATGTGAAATCTTATTATTTTCTTATTTGTGGTCTAATCTTATTATTTTCTTTTGAAATTTGCTTAGCTTAAGCCGCCTCATAGGTCTTTGTTAGAAAGGAACTAACTATAACTTTACTTTCTTATTAATCTTTAAATTAGGATAAGACTTGCGCTGAATTGGCAGGATAAATTTATATGAAAATTATTTAAAAAATATCGCATGCAAAAATAAAATTTATATTCTTGATCGAATTAATATTTTTGGCCCTTAAACAATTTTTTAAAAACTTTTTTGTTAATTATATAATTTGTTTACTGATGAGCTGATTCTATTTTTAAAAATATTTTAGGTCGAAAAATCACTTATCGCATAAGAACCTAACGTTTAGGCCGAAGAATCTCATGCCTACTATTTGGTTACAATGAACCTATGTCAGCTCGGTTTTATATCATGATTTTAGCAATTTAAAAGTTAATTATGGTTATGAGAAGTTTACGTTCACGTGCCAATCTTATATATCTTCAATTTTTTTCTCATTTTTGTATCTTTTTTTTCATTTTGGTTATTGCTAGATATAAATATTGATTTTTGAGTTTATATATATATTAACATAAACACCTATTAAAATAAAATTATTTATTCATATGATTTTATAATCATTGTACCTTATTATAGAAAAAAATTTAAACCTTGATCACAAAAGTTTATGTGAGACTTTTAACAGTTTTCCTAATTTATACTCGTTTTGAAAAATTCAAAATACAACATATACAAAAAAAACTAATTTTTATTATATGATTAATATAATTGTATAATTTATTTTAATAATAAATAATTAAACAAAAATAATAGAAAGTATACAAATTGTTAGAAAATCTTTATTATTTAAAATCATTAATTTTCTTATATATTTTAATCACATTAGGTAATTCTGTAGGTTTTATATAAAGAAAGAATATATAATAGTTTTAGTTTGATAAATGAATGGTCTATAATGGACATACTATATAATATAACATTTCCTAGCAATTTAATTTTGAACTAACAAAATTCTCAATTGATTTTCAAATCGCCACGTAAACAAAATTAGCATTTCAATTACGTGACAGCTCAGCTTGATACTTTTTAATTAATACAAATTAAAGGTTATAACTTTTTTTAATGTTTAATGTATAGGAGATAGGCTTACAAAAATTTCTGTACGCTGACCAACAATGGGATGAATTTTTTTCCTGAACATAACAAAAATGGAATAAATTTCGTTAAATTTACTTAATCTTTTACATTATCCTTGGCTACGCTGTAAATTTTGCCTTTACGTAAACCCATAATTAAAATCGATACCGTAAAAACGAACGCTAACGTGATGCGAACTATCGCGAAGTATCTTAAGATTGTATGTTTTGGCAAATTGTATTCCCTAAGAGTTGTGATCATCTTAAGGAGATACACGTACGAGGACGTGATTTCTAAGTGGTATAAAGTATTCAACATATATTAAAAAAAAAGTATTCAACATATACATAATTTTGTAATATTCAGAACACTTAATCTAAAAATGTTATGTGCAGAAAAACGACGAGAAATAGATAATGAAGAGACAACACTTTGATTGGGAAATGAGTTATCTAGGGCTGGGCAAAAAACTCGGATCCGAAGAACCGAACCGTACCCGATCTGAAAAAGTAATACCAAATCCGAACGAAAATTGATTAAATATTTGAACGGATTTAAAATTTTGGTATCTAAAGAACCGAAACCGAACCCGAATCCGAACCGAAGTATCTCGGGTACCCGAATGTAACCGAAATAGATTTATATACCTAAATATATTACTTATTTTTAGATTTAATATATATTAAAAACATCCAAAATATATAATATATTTTTAAGTTGTCTAAAATACTTGAAAATATGCACAGATAGTCAAAAGTAAATGTCTAAAATAGCTAAAATATATTCAAAACACCAAAATGCTTGAAATATCTATTGATTTTCAATCCAAATATTATCAAACCAATTTATATGTTAATTTTAGGTATTTTGACATATATTATATAAATTTATATGTAATATATTATTTTGTTTTATAGATTTTGAGAAATTTTAAGCATATAATGAATATTAAAATTTTAAAAATAATTTAAATGGGTTATCCTAACCCGAATTGAATCCGAACCGAAATTTAGAAATACCCGAATAGGACTGAAATCTTTAAACCCAAAAACTTAAAATCCGATTAGATCCGAACCGAACCCGAATGGGTAACCGAACGCCGACCCCTAGAATTATCGGCCGAACGTGGCTGACGGCGTAGCAGAAGACCAACTATTAATATTGCCTTTAATTTTTATTTGCTTGCCGTTACGGCTACATTAAGTTATTAAGTAATACTATATAAATGTTTGTGTCTATTAGTTGCATTCATCATGCAGTGGTGCATCTATTGAGTTCAATCTATATAAATATGATCTTAATCATATTTTTGATTTTTTACATTATATCTTATATATTAAATCAGAATTCATAACCTTGATTCATGTGTGAATTTTTTTAAAAAATGGACCTAATAGTTATATCTAATCTTATCATTTAAATTTTGGGTCTACCAGAAATTTGTATTGGGCTATTAATAATTGGATTTAAAAAATGATCCATTGGATTTATAGATAGTATAAATTAAATAGATATAATTTAATGTTGTAATACTATAACTCTATATGCTAAATATTTAAATATTTATCGATGTTAACTATTAAAATTATAATTTTTTTTTTTAAATAACAAAAATCATATTATCTAACAATGATTAATTTTTACTACTTTAAACCAACGCAAACAAATTTTAAACTATATAGTTTATTTTAAAAATTAAACAAAAACTAAATGTTTAATTATTTACTCGATAATATAAATCTATGAAGCGAAAAGTTTAATTTTTAAAAAACTTTCTAAATTTGTGAAATGTTACAATATTTTTGAATATGACAATAAAACAATATTTTACTAATCTTTATATATATAACTACGATTTTAATAATGAAATAATAATCCGAAAATATATATGCAGAAGAAGATACAAATACATGTGAAAGTTTGAAACAATCTATTCAATGAAAAAAATGTACAGTAAACTTATTATGTTTTAAAAATTGATAGACACATATATATTATAATATATACCAATTTAGAATTGAAAACAAAATATTTATATAAAAATAAATGAAAACAAAATTCGCATGGTTGCGTTGATCAAGATATAGTATATGCATTATTAGTGAATAATGATGACATGCACGCTGTTATTAATCTTTTTGCAGATATGCAGTTTGTCTGCATAACTCATTAGACCATATACAATAGAGTGTTGAATCTTTATATTCAACTGTTGAATAAGCGTAATGGACTAGTTGAAAAAGTAAAAAAGATGATCTGGATTAAACTTGGTTGAATTTATTCAACAGGTTGAAAAACTAAAAGTGGAGACCACCACATACACGTGGGTGACTTCTGAACCAAGCATGAAAGTATTTACTCTGTATACGCTAGTAACGTGCATTCAAACATGAAATAAATCTTTTCATCAAATAATAAACTGATATAACCTCGACAAGTGTTTATTTTACCGGTGACTAAATTGTTTTCCTTTTTTTTGCTTAAATGATTAAATTGTTTTGATAGTAACTAAACTCAATCCGTTTTTTTTATGTTCTCATATCAAAAAAATATTTTTGTTATTCTACAGAAATATGATCCTGAACACAAAAGACATTATTTTACTATAGTTATCTAGTTATTTCCCAATAAACATGTATTTACATTTTAAAATATCTTTTGTGAAAACATAATCTAACAATATTTATTTTTAATTATTTTAATTAATTTTAATTGAAAATTGTTATTAGTATGTAGTATAAAATTATAAAATAAAAATGGTGGGGTAATGTGTTGAATTTTATTAAATAAAACGATTGTAGAAGTTACAATTAAAATGAGTGTTGAATGATTAGGTGGAAGAAAGAGATCGTGACGTGGAATGTAAAAAGAAAAAAGTGTGGGTGTTCAATACCTTAGCCATTGTTGATAGTTAGTAGAATAAATATCACTTCTTGATACCAGAAGGTCCAGAACACTTCAAACAAATAGAGAAAATCCGAAACAAAATCTAGACACGATGATATCTTAAAGATTCTACAGGTAAGGTTGTTACAATAGTTCATGTCTAAAAATAAAACCATGGCCGATCTTAGACCAAGTCTAATGAAACATTCCCCTCAGTTTCCCAAAATTTTTGAAAATATTTATGTGAAAATAAACCCTCAAATTTGCAAAAAAAGAAAAATATATAGATACTCAAACTATTAAACTTTTTACTAAATAGTCTATAACCCCCAAAATCTCAGGGCCACCTTGATTGAAACACTTATTTGTTGTGAATGAACAACAAATGTAAACAAATTTAAAAAAAAATCTAAAAAAATTAAAACAGCAAAACGTTACTGAGTCAAATATCTGTTTAGAATTTGTATATTGATTATGTGAATAAATAAATTTATAATCTCTTCGACTCGTATTCTTATACGTACTAGCTTCAAAATCTAATATTTTTCTTTAAGAAAATATTTTTATTTTAATAAATACTAAGTGTTTCTAGGGGTGTCAAAATGGATAAACCAATCCAAACCAACCCATATCCATAAAAACTAAACCAACTATGGATTATGGATAAACCTAAACCATTTACCTAATGGATTGGGTCAATCCACAACTCATCTAAATTAATGGGCTAATGGTTTTAATGAGTTGACTCATTATCATATATTAATAATAATGCATAATAATATATAATCTAACACATACACATTTTATGTTTTTAGCAAGTTTATAAAATTTCAAATCATAGGATCAAATGCGATGGAAGAAAATGTATGTGAGAAAATGTTTCACAATAATATATAATCCATAACTCATACATATTTTTATATTATCAGCAAGTTTATGAAATTAAAACCATAGAATCAGCTTCGTACCCAGCTTCTTTCTTCGAAAATCAGATCATGTCCTCTTCAGACTCCTCTTCAACCTCTTCTTCGTACTCAGCTTATTTCGGAACATCATTATATCACATCAGAAAATCATATGATCATAGAACAAAAGATCATCCAAGACAATACACATATCAACAAGATAGTACCAGTTAACAATATCAACTCATCCAATTTAACAACTAAAGCAACAGTAAGGACCAGATCTTGTAAGGATGAATCAAGTACATAAGCAAGAGAAGAATCAGAACTTTGCAAACAATAAGAACAGAGAAACTTTCTAGTACAAACAAGCAAGAGAAGAAACAGAGCTTTCTCTGAAAACAGTAAAGACATGTCTGTATCACAAGAACAATATCTTCCCACGGGTTCTTACTATGTTCTCTTGTATAACAAAAGTTCAAAAAGTACTTGGAAAGGAATTGGGTCAAGAGCAAAGAAACAAAAAACTAAAAAGTATTCAAAATAGCAAATAAAACAAACTACAAAAATATTTTGAATACTCTAAAATATCTTAATCACCTTAATATATATAAAAATATTAACATATTTAACTAATTTCAGATATCTTCGGATCCTAATTCGGATTTCGGTTCGGTTCGGGTTATAACCAAAGTCCAAAGTAGTAAGCTCATAAGTCCCATTCAGATATTTTGTAAAACAGTTCGGATTCAGTTTCGGTTTTTCCGGTTCGGGTTAAGGTCGGTACTTCGGGTTGAGTTAAAAACGCCCAGACCTAATATATGAAATCCTAAAAAATTGTTATAAATTGATTGGTTGCTTCATTAGATATTAATCAGCTAAAAAAAACTATTAACCACGTAATCCCAAAATAAAACTCCATCAGATCACTCAAAATACATACACGGATTCATAATCAACACAAACAATCAAAGCCATATACAGAAACACATATTTGAAGATATCAAAGTGTTCACAAGCCCTAAACATAAATCCAAGATAAATCACAGAAGGATCAAGAAGAGAGAGACATGAAAGATGGAGATTAGATCGTGAAGCAAGCCATAAACCTAGATGAGTCGTGTAGGAAAAAATTGGAATTTTTTTTTTTATGTTAGACTAAAATGGTTTGGATTGGGTTGACCATTTACTCATTTGAATCCAAACCATTTCAATCCAATCCATTAAACCCACCAATCCATTAACATCCAAATTTTTGACTCATTAACGTCCATGGATTGGATTGGATTGGATTGGTTTGGATTGATCCATTAATTTGAACCCATTTTAACACCCCTAACCATGTGCAGTAATAAAAATATTAAATTTAAATTTTATTTAAAATAAAAATTTATTATTATTATTATAGATTTTATTATTCTTTTACCAATATTTAGTATAAATTTTGATTTAATTGAGCATAAATTAAGATAAATAAACAATTTTGTTTATTTTAAATTATATTTAAAAATACATATGTATATATTTAAAATTATAATCTTAGATATTTTTATCTATTTCTTTTAGATAAAATATATAAAATTAACTTGTAAAAAATTAATACAAAATTAATATAAGATCACTTTGGAAATAATATAGGGCATAAAAGAAACTAATAATATTACGATTAATTTTTTTTTTTAAATTTTAAATGGTTTTGAAAATATTTTTTTAATAATAAAGTGTATAATTATAAAAATAGAAATAAATAATATTTCGAAAATTTTAAAATATTATTTTATTTCTATCATATTCTAAAATATTTTTGGGGATATTTACTACAATATTCTAAAACATTTACCAAAAATATAAATAAGCATTTGTAGAGAAAATTTATCAGATATATTGGATACCCGATCGGGTCTTGGATAGGACCTGGAACCAAACCGAGACATGCGGGTCCATGAAAAAAGAAGACCCAATAGGTACTTTATTGTGGTTCTGGTCTCAGACCCGAACTTGTATTTTCAAGTAGTTTATGTTCGAGTTTTCAGGTCCGGATAAAATGTTCAAGCGTAATTGTAGTTTTAGAATTTTCGCACACTTTAAGAATAAAAAATAAAATACTAACAATAACACTACTTTAATATATAATTTATATTAAATATATATTATATGTAATTCTTGTTTTAATTAATAATGGTTAAAATGCATTAAAATCATATAAAGTTATATTAAAAATATAAACTACTATTTTGTGAAACAAATAAAAATATCAAAAAACTATTATCTTTGTTGTTGAACGGAGGGAACGATCATATTTTATATGAACATGTAAACTTCTCTATAGTGAACGTAAAATTGATCGATTTGAATCATATTTGCAAAGTTAATAAGCGTAGATCTCTAGACCAGAAAGAGAGAGAGCGAGAGAAAAATGTTGTCTTGGAGTTTATACCATTCAAAGTCTCATATATATTAATTGCGTAGCATGACAGCATGTTTTCGTAGTCACGTGTCATCACGAAGATGATTTTTAGAATTTTTATAAAAATAGGTTGGTCCATATAAACATATACTATGTTTTTACAAAAGAATATGTTTTTTTTTTCCTTAGATAAAAACAATAGAATTACCTAATATGACTAACATATATATGATAATTAATGATTATGAATAATACATATTTTATAATAATTTTGTATCCTCTCTCTTTTTTGCTTAATTTTATATTATTAAAAGAAATTAAACAATCACAATAAACATATAATAAAAAATTAGATTTTTTCTTAAATGTTATATTTTGAATTTTTTAAAACGACTATAAATTACTAAAAATGGTAAAAGTCCCGTATTGAAAATTTTTTGATCAATGGTTTAACTTTTTTTTTTTCAAACAAGATACAAATGATCAGATATCGTAGGGGTGGGAGTTCCGATACACGTTCAGGTTCGTATCGGATATTTAGGATTTTTGGGTATTTCAGTATAAAGGTATAGAACTCGTTCGGGTATATTTCTACACTTCGGGGCGGGTTCGTATTTTATGTTCGGGTTCGGATATTTAAATTTTGAAGAAAAATAAATAAATTATTCATTGTTTAAGTTTCTTTTATTTAAAATATATTTTTAACTTAACTGATTTTCTAATTTTTAAAAGATTAAACTATTAATAGGTTTGGAGATAAAACTTTAAAAATACAAAGACACTAATTTAGTTGTTGTTTTGAAATTTTAGATGCAACTTTTGTTAATACAAGAAACAAGAGCTTAATATGCATTTTAAGTGAGTAGCAAATGATTTTGTCCATAATTATATGTATATTATCTAATTTTGAACTATGTGCATCATTACTATAAATATTTTGAATAAAATGAGAAAAGTAAACTAAAAATATAGAGTTAAGTATGCTTATGGTTGGTTATCTTCAGATATCCATTTGGGTTCGGATATTACCCGTTTGGGTTCGGATAACCAATCTCTCCGAATTCAATAACCGTTCGAGTATTTTGTTACTTTGGTTCGGATTTTCGGATCGGTTTAGATACGGGTTTGGGTATCGGATAAAAGGCGCAGCCCTGATAAATCGTATGAATATGAAGTCTCGTTAATAGATATTTGTATTATATATATACATATACATATATATATATACACATATATATTAATATCATTTGAAATAAATTACATACTATATAAAATATATTAATATATTAATTTCAAAATTTGTAGTGAAAAATTATTGAGATCTTAATATTTTAATTTTGAAATTTGTATTGAAAAATCTGACATTAAATATTTTGTGATTAACGGTTTAAATTTTTGTTACCGTAAATATACAAATGTTAAAAAATCATCTGAGTAGAAAATGTCAATAATAAATATTTATATTAAAAATACTATATATCTATGTCTATATAAATAAAGTTTAATTTATACCATATAAAGTAATAAAATGATATTTTTGATTTAGTTACCAAAAACGTGATTGTAAATTAACAAAATGTATTGTTTTGATTTATGTTCTTACTCTAATGTATATACTTTTATGTATACAAATCTTATATATTAAAACAGAAGTCACAACCTTGATTCATGTGTGATTTTTTTAAAAATGAACCTAATGGACATATTCATAGAAAATCATGTTACATTTAATCATTAATCTTATCATTTATATTTAATCTTTAATCTTATCATTTAAATTTTGGGCCTACCAGAAATTTTTATTGGGCTATCAATAATTGGATTTAAAGAATACAGTAGATCCTCTATAAATTAATACTCGATAAATTAATAATCTCTATAAATTAATAAATTTCACCGGTCCCAACTTGGCCCGGTTCAAAATTTGACAGAAATCGATAAAATAATAAGATAATATTTTTTTAGAAAATTCTATGTAAATATATGGTCCCATTAAAACTATAAATTAATAATTTATATGTATATATCTTTTATATAAGTAAAATCCTATTATTATATTATTTGTTTTATATTCAAAATGGAATTATTTTTATATTTTTTTACCACTTAATATATTTTTGATGAGATTTAGTAATATCATATCTAAAACCACATTTAAGCTCTATGCAATATATATTATATACACCAATTAATATAATAAAATTAATATGAATGTCAAATTTCAAAAAAATAACAAAAATGTCTATACACTAAAATCAAATATTTTTCTTATCTTAAAAATAAATATATTTAAAGTAAAAAATCTAAATAAAGAAACTTTTGTAAATTAATATCTCTATAAATTAATAAAATTTTAAAGTCCAAACATTATTAATTTATAGAGGTTTTACTGTAGATGGATCCATTGGATTAATAGATAGTATAAATTAATTTGATATAATTTAATGTTATAATACTATACCTCCATATGTTAAATATTTAAATATTTGTTGATGTTAACTTTTAAAATTATAAAGATTTTTTTTAAATAACAAAAATCATATTATCTAACAATGATTAATTTTTACTTCCTTAAACCAATGAAAATAAATTTTAACCTATATAGTTTATTTTAAAAATTAAACAAAAATTATTTACTCGATAAATATAAATCTACGAAGCAGAAAGTTTAATTTTAATTTTTTAAAAACTTTCTAAATTTGTGAAATGTTACAATATCTTTGAATATGACAATAAAATAATATTTTGCTAATATTTATATATATAGTTACGATTTTAATAATGAAATAATAATCCGAATAGAAGAAGATACAAATACATGTGAAAGTTTAAAACAATCTATTCAATGAAAAAAATATACCGTAAACTTATTATGTTTTAAAAATTGATAGACACATTATAATATATACCAATTTAGAATTGAAAACAAAATATTTATATAAAAATAAATGAAAATAAAAACCCGCGCGATTGCGCGGATCGAGATCTAGTTATTTTTTAAATAGGTGGTTTCGATATCTTATTTGATCCTGACGATCCCATAAACTTTTTTCTTCAAATCAAAGTGATTTTTTTAATATTAGAAGCACTATATATATTATTTCATTCGGATTAAATAATTTAGTCTTGATTTTTATTTCTAAATAGGTTTTAATGAAATATCTTGACAAGATTTCAATCACCTCCTTTTGAATTTGTTAGAAGAATGAGAGATTTGATCATTCGTCTAATATATTGTTTCTTCCTAATACCCTATCTAACTATTATATTCGTAAGAATAAGAGATTTGGATTATTTATTATAAGTTTTCTGATTTATGATTTAATCAATCAAACAGCTCTTAGTTTATACATAGTTTCAATATACAAGAATGGTAAAGTATTATATATATATTTTTATCTGTATATCTTAAGAAACTAAACCTCAAAAGCGTAGGCTAATAAAATAAGTAATTTTTTTTGTTATTATAAAATTAGATGATTTTTAGACCGAACTGGTGAATATATACTAGACAGACATTTAAATTTCGAGTCTGCACTTATATTCTACAACAACAAGATATTAGATTTGAACACTAACTAACATGTTAATATAGTTTGCGGGTGATTTTCTTCAAAATTTTGATTCTTAGATATGTATCTGGAGTGGAATTAATTTTTACAGATGTCCATCTTTTTAAATTGACACTTATGTAATTCACCGGATTCATAGAATAAGTTGGAAAAGAAATTGAAAAAGAAACTAAACTCATATCAATGAAACAAAGACGAGAACGAAAGCACAATTTCATAGAGGTAGAAAATGAAATCACTTATGGAGATTCAATAGTAAACAAATCGAGAGCATAAAACCTAATCCCCTTTCTTCATTATACAATCGATGTTGCCTATTTGGTTTTGGTGATTTGTATCATCCGCAATTTTTTTTTTTGTGCGTATGAAATCTTAAAAATAATTAAAATGAGAAGTAATACGTTAACTCTTCAACAACGATGATACATTTAAAATATCAACATTTGTATTCGTCATTTTATAATCAATAAAGATTGTAGTGTTGTAAAATGTTAAAAACATTTAATGAACAAACATTATTATAAAAATTCACTCCGCGCATGTGCGCGAATTATCATCTAGTATATGATTATATTATAAATTATATGTAAGGCCAAATAAATGCATGATTATCATGTTCAACTACCAAAAAGGTTAATCTAATTTTCTTAGTGATAAGACCCTATTAAATTTTGATATATTGGGTTTTTTTATCGGATTTTAACCGCATTCTTTCATTGCATTTTAGTTATCTTATATTGCATTTAGAAGTGTTTAGTACATTTGTATATGCATTTATGTGTTATGGGTCGTGGATCGGTTCCTGCAGTTTTCATAGCTATGATTTCTCTCTTGTTCCTAATGTTATATGTGGTTTAAGTTTGGTCATGCTTACCAAATTTCTTATTGTTATTCAATAATTTTTTAATGATAGATAGAAATATGGAAATGCTTCCCAATGATTTGTAATTTTGATTATATATAGCATTTTCAGAATGGAAATGTATATCTTATATGATTGATAAGTTAAGCATGAAAATTATAATAGTATTGACCAAAAAAATTATAATAGTAAGGGATAACAGAAAAGAAACTGATTAGAAACATTAAAAACCAAGATACAAAATCAAAGGTTCCGACCAATGTGTCGCTGATTGCGGATGGTTAATGGAGCTGACACGAGCTCTGGAACTGACGTGTTCCCATAGACCACCATCGCCCATACAAGATTTGCCTTCTTTAGCACGTTGGCTTTGTCTTTCTCTCACGTGTTTTGTCCAACGCCGAATTGGCTTCGTATACATCAGAAATCTCAAATATTTTTATTTATTGTTCAATATAAAAGAAAATGATTGAGATACAATGTTTATCTCGTTTTTTCCCTCTCAGGGGCACTTTTGGAGGTCCCCAGCAACGGTTTCTCAGTTGGCTCAGCTGAGAATATGTCGTATTGTTATATGTAGAATTAATCGCATTGACTGAAGCTTGTATTAATTGGATTAGCCGCAGACTTGAAAAAGCAATAGCATTCCGATTTCTGAGGTGGATGAATGCTTCTTTGATTATAAGAAGTAAACAGCTCCACAGGAAGCAGGTGTGCGATAGGGACCCCATACATTACAGTGAATAAGTGCAAAAGGTTTAGATGCTTTATTAAAACTATCTTTAAAACTGTCACGAGTTTGATTAGCACGAAAACAAATATCACACGGACTTGTGTGTTCAAAATCAAATTGAAAACTATCTAAAACCGGTAAAGTAGATAACACTTTGTAGGAAGGATGTCCAAGTCTTCGATGCCAAAGGACTGAAGAAGATGATTTCTCTGCACCAGTTCGATGAGCACGAATGACTGTAACACCTGTAAAGTAATACACACCCTCTCGTTCCTCACCTGCTCCAATCAGGGTACTCGTAAAACTGTCTTGTAAAACACATAGAGTATCAGTAAAGATGGCAATACAACCCGTTTGTCTGAGAAGTTTAGAAACTGAGATCAAGGTGCAATCAAAATTAGGAACATATAGAACATCAAATAATGAATAGTCGGAGCTAAGACGTAGTGTTCCCGATTGAGTGGCACGAGAGGCACGACCATTCGGGAACTTGACTGATGACGGAAGTATATCCCGAATGTCATGTAACAATCGTATATCTTCGGTCATCTGATGAGAGGCGCCTGTATCAATAATAACATCTGTTAATTTTGTTTTACCAGACATAGTATCGGTTGAGAGATGAGATTTCTGATTTTATATGAGTGCGGTGAGTGAAGCTATCTGATCCGAAGAAGCGATAGTATTGCCCGAGAAAGTGTTCGTTGTAGGATGTGAAGAATTAAAGCGACCACGACCTCGTCCTGTGCTGTTAGAACGTCCACCACGACCTCGCTGACTGGATGACTGTGTGGAACGTTGTTGTTGTTCATTATACCAGTCGGAATAGCCATGAAGGAGAAAGCATTCAGAAGACTCGTGGCCTTTGCGATTGCAGTGAGTACAAAACCGGTTTGGATCATGGCTCCGGTTTAAAGTTGCACCAGCAGAAATAATATGTGTATTTGGAGAAGAAGCCTCTGTTTTGGCAGAGAATTCGAGAATGTCTTGTTTTAACTCGGTGATGTGTTATGATTTTGCATAGTTTTAGCTTTGTTATATCATATATATTCATGCATTAACCTTACGTTTATTTGCATTTAGAGTCTATTGCATGTACATTTGCATTTTGTAGGTGTTGGATGAATTGTTTGGAGTTTTGGAGGTGATTAGAGCACAAAAGGAGCTTTCGAGGAGTCTTGAACCGAACGTGTGAAAGACAAGCATTGATGAAGGTCTTAAAGATATCTTTTGAAACTTGTCTTTTGGGAAGACATGGTAAATTGAGTTAGCTTTACAATGGAGGTGGTTTCAAGTCGTTTGGAGCTGTATTGAGGGATTTATGATCAAAATACTACACACATATCAGTATGACATTCCTAGCGGCCACCCTAGCAACATCAACAATAGCCTTCGAATTTTAAGCCTTTAGACTCATTTTTATTCACTTAAAACCTATAAAACTCATTACTATTCATTATTCTTCTTATTTTTGGTATTCTAAAGGTG
>NC_027751.1:29455209-29455531 GCF_000695525.1 Brassica oleracea var. oleracea
GTTTTACTTTGTTTTAAAGTTACTAATTCTACTTCTTCATCTACTTGTGATCGCAGGTGCATGAACCTAAGAAGTAGAGGCACTACACATCTTACTCCCTTGACAGATATCAAAACACTTGAAAGAGAGAACAGGAGAAGGTTAAGACAAGAAGAGCAAGAGGCTCAGATACAAAGATCAGAACCTATGATGGAACCAGTTCCAGAACAACCTCAAGCTGAAGAGGGCAATGGTCAAGGAGCTGCCAACCTTCTACCTAGACAACCACAACGCCGAGCTAGGGCCATCGGTACATATGATCAACCTAACATAAATGGGAATA
>NC_027751.1:29455636-29455845 GCF_000695525.1 Brassica oleracea var. oleracea
TGAAAACAACAAGTACCATGGACTTGCCTTGGAAGACCCACTAGATCACCTTGACAGATTTGATAAGTACTGTGGCTTGTCAAAAACAAATGGAGTTTCTAAGGATGCTTTCAAGCTCAGATTGTTTCCCTTCTCTTTGGGAGACAAGGCTCACACTTGGGAGAAAAACATCTCAAGTGATACTATCACCACTTGGGATGAATGCAAGA
>NC_027751.1:29456682-29468265 GCF_000695525.1 Brassica oleracea var. oleracea
CGCACCATGAAGTGACACTTCTCCCAATTCAACACGAGATGATTTTCTTCACACCGCTGAAGGACCCTGCACAAGTTTGACAAACAGACAGAAAAGGAGTTCTCATAGACGCTAAAGTCATCCATGAAAACTTCCAATATGTCCTCAACTAGGTTAGTGAAAATAGACATCATGCAACGCTGGAATGTCGCAGGAGCATTGCACAGCCCAAACGGCATTCTCCTGTACGTAGGGACACGTGAAAGTCTTCTTCTCCTGATCGTCTGGGTGAATGGGAATCTGAAAGAAACCTGAATAACCATCTAAAAAGCAGTAATATGGGTGGTTAGCCAATCTCTCAAGCATTTGATCAGTGAATGGGAGTGGGAAGTGATCCTTTTGTGTAGCCGTATTTAATTTTCGAAAATCAATGCACATACGGTGACCGGTTACTGTCCTAGTATGTATCAATTCATTCCTTTCATTAGCAACCACAGTGATCCCCCCTTTCTTAGGAACTACATGAACATGACTAACCCACTTGCTATCAGAAATCACATAGATTACACCAGCTTCTAGAAGTTTCATTATCTCTTTGTTAACAACATCTTTTAGATTTGGGTTTAACCGCCTCTGATGTTCTACATAAGTCATCGATTCATCTTCTAGATGTATTCTATGCATGCACAAATCAGGTGAAATACCAGGAATTTCTTCTAATGAATACCTTATTGTCTTACGGTATTTTCTCAATTCACACAAGAGTTTAGAAGTTTCCATATTATTATGTTCAGATTTCACAATGACATGATATGTGGAATTAGGTCCAAGAAATGCATACCTAAGTCCTGCTGGGAGCGACTTTAATTCGATATTTGGAGCCTCGAGTTTGCTCCATGGATCGTCGAGCAGGCTGGCCGGTTCGTTCCCTAGTTTAGGAGCAGTTGCTCCTTCTTGTGGAACCTGATTGCTCGTCTCCCCCAGACTCAGGAAAGCGACCATCTTCTCAATGCTTTTACTCGAACCAAATATCTTCTCTTACCCATCAGCATCAACGTTGCATGTGTTCTGCTTAGACTCTGCTCGTGTCAGAGCCACTTCCAAAGGGCCATCCGCTAGGATTTCTTCAATCATCCCTTGTTGAGGGGTCAAGGCGGCGTTCTCGTCGTCAATCGTGAAGTTCTGACCATCCAACATAGGTCGTTTGAGCAGCTCGTCCATCTCAAACTTCATCACAATATCCCCCAGTTGGAGATCGATCCTCCCATTGCGGACATCAATGATTGCACCAGCTGTGCATAGGAAAGGTCGGCCTAGAATGAGAGGGTCTTTCGGTTCATCTTCGAGCTCCGGAACCATGAAATCCGCCGGAACAGTGGTGTTGCCAATTTGAACTTGGAGGTCTTCGAGAACGCCTACTGGCAACTTGACTGCTCTGTCTGCGAACACCAATGAAATCCTGGTTGGCTGGAAATTGGTTAGTCCCATGCGTTTTGCAACTGAGTAGGGCATGAGATTCACACTGGAACCTAAACCGAGAGGACAAATTTTCCAAGATCTTCCAATTTCCTGACTGTTCTGTTTTGAAGGACTGTGCTGCATTCTTTTGAGACCATCATGATATCGTTGTCTGCAGAGGTCTTCCCAGACTGCTGATGTGTTGTGATTTTGCATAGTTTTAGCTTTGTTATTTCATATATATTCATGCATTAACCTTACGTTTATTTGCATTTAGAGTCTATTGCATGTACATTTGCATCTTGTAGGTGTTGGATGAATTGTTTGGAGTTTTGGAGGTGATTAGAGCACAAAAGGAGCTTTCGAGGAGTCTTGAACCGAACGTGTGAAAGACAAGCATGGATGAAGGTCTTAAAGATATCTTTTGAAACTTGTCTTTTGGGAAGACATGGTAAATTGAGTTAGCTTTACAATGGAGGTGGTTTCAAGTCGTTTGGAGCTGTATTGAGGGATTTATGATCAAAATACTACACACATATCAGTATGACATTCCTAGCGGCCACCCTAGCAACATCAACAATAGCCTTCGAATTTTAAGCCTTTAGACTCATTTTTATTCACTTAAAACCTATAAAACTCATTACTATTCATTATTCTTCTTATTTTTGGTATTCTAAAGGTGTGTGCAACATGGAGAAAGTGGAGAAAACTTTAATGAGTGAGTTTTATCTCTTTAAAGCTTGCAACATGGGGGATGGGTTGTCTATCATGAGTTTGGTGGCTCTTTTGGCCTAACTTTCTCTACCTTTTCTGAAGAGGCAAGACTGTTTTGGCCATATGAAGGGGCAAAAGGTGTTCTATAATGGAAGAAAGTGGAGATTAACTTTTATGAGTGTGTTTTATGCTTTATGCTTTCACATGATGGATGTGTTGTCATCCTCCTTTACTTAGGCTATAAAAGAGACTGCAAGGGGAAGGAGGAAGACACACAATACACAGAGTACAATACAACAAAGAGTAGAGAGTGAAAGTTTTATAGTTTCATATTTTGTATTTTGAGAGTTTGAGAGAAAACATTTGTTCTTGAGCTGTTCTTCATTGTTCATCATCTATTCTTGAGTTTTAATTTGGTTTTGCTTGTTTAATCCTTGTTTATCTTTATTCTCTGTTGTATCTACTTGAATATGCTTCAATCTATTATGAGATTAAGTGTTTTCATGGAGATTAGTGAGTAGTTTCCTTAAGAATTCATGGGTTAGGGAGATTAGAGTAACTTAGTGAAGATCTATGGTGTTATTGTATTAGATCCTTGTATGAACTTGCTTGTTGAGTATTTTTAATGCTTGTTTAGTCTTGATCACTCTAAACCTGATTTCTAAACACTTCTCATCAGACATGATTAGATGAAGTGTTTGAATCAACTCAACTAAGCTCTAGTGAGATTAGCCAAGGACACTTGATGTTAAAATTGCTAGATAGTTATTAAACTTGAACTTAAAGATTGCTTGATTGAATTAAGCCAAAGACATTTGATGTTTAATGATTTCTAAGCAAATGGACATTTACCTAGACATAGGACTTGTCTAAGATTGTGTTTAGACTTAAGAGATTACTTTGATTGAAAGCTTGTCACCTAGATTGGATCTTAGTTACTTGAAGTCAATTCCCTTAGCCCATGGATTCACTTGTTTAAATTGATTAAAACCTTGTTGTATTGCTCTGTTTGCTATTGTTAGTTGTCACACACTCACCACTATTGAATCTGCTTAGCTTAAGAAATGACTTGTATTCTCACTGATTCACATCACTAGGACTGGTTCGACATTCACCCCACTATACTACAACATTTGCAATAGGCAGAAAAACCTATTATCAAATTGGCGCCGTCTTGATCACTCTAAACCTGATTTCTAAACACTTCTCATCAGACATGATTAGATGAAGTGTTTGAATCAACTCAACTAAGCTCTAGTGAGATTAGCCAAGGACACTTGATGTTAAAATTGCTAGATGGTTATTAAACTTGAACTTAAAGATTGCTTGATTGAATTAAGCCAAAGACATTTGATGTTTAATGATTTCTAAGCAAATGGACATTTACCTAGACATAGGACTTGTCTAAAATTGTGTTTAGACTTAAGAGATTACTTTGATTGAAAGCTTGTCACCTAGATTGGATCTTAGTTACTTGAAGTCAATTCCCAATACCCATGGATTCACTTGTCTAAATTGATTAAAACCTTGTTGTATTGCTCTGTTTGCTATTGTTACTTGTCACACACTCACCACTATTGAATCTGCTTAGCTTAAGAAATGACTTGTATTCTCACTGATTCACATCACTAGGACTGGTTCGACATTCACCCCACTATACTACAACATTTGCAATAGGCATAAAAACCTATTACCACTCGGCTGAACGAGTAGTAAGAATGGTCTGTTCAGCCCATATGACTCATGAGTAAACAGAGTTAAGATCAGAGAGATGATCTTCATCGATGATATGAGAACGGATTGAGCTGAACCGAGAAGCGTCAAGTCCAAACATGAACTTATGAACTCTAGCTTCCTATTTTTCCTTCGCGATAGCAGTAGACGCAGCGCATGTACATGGCTGAGTAACCTGGAAGTTTTGTAACTCCTCCCATAACTTAGATAGACGACCATAATATTGCAAGACTGTATCCCCGTTTTGTTTGCAATTTGTGATATCATCTTGTAGAAGATGCTTACGAACCCCGTTAGTAACAGAGAAACGTAGCTTAAGAGATTCCTAAAGTAGATAAGCATCAGGTACATGACTGACAGTATAACGCACCGTAGGGTCGATCAAAGTTCGTATCCAACCAACGATGATAGAATTAGCTGAAGTCCACTGAGCAAGATTAGGATTCGTCAATGGTTTTGGGATAGAACCATCAATGAAATCAATCTTTTGTTTGGTTTGAAGAGAATTCCAGGTTTGAAGAGAATTCCAAAACTCGGTTGCCCATTCAGAATAGTTGTCTCCTTTGAGGATCACCGGTGTGATTAAGGAACCTGGATTGTCGGAGTGATGTAGTATGTATGGAGTTTCAGGAGTAGAAGACGTCATGAGACACATATGAGTAGAAACATTAGAACCCGTTGTAGAAGACGTAAGCGCTCCAGTAGTTGTAGAAACAGTAGAACTAGTAGTATCCATGATTGAATTTTGTTAATCATGAACAGACATTTGTGACAGTAGGAAAAAAAATATTAGGTAAAGATCGATTTTGCTCTGATACCATGTTAGAGTCGGGTTTATTATGGGTTTCCAACTTAAAACCAATTGGTAATTAGTGGATTGGTTCTAACCCTTTATATATTACTTAATGTCTCTTAGAATTCCCGATGTGGGATATAATATCCCTCATACCCCTCCTCGAGATGATGACTCTTATCAACCATAAATCTCGAAACTTTTAGATAGTTAAACTCGGTCGAGCGAGTTAATTACGATATTCTTATACCTGGTCGGGAAGGATTAAGCACAACCTTTAAACCCGGTCGGATAGGGTTATATTAATTAGGGGTTTAGGATTTTTAGGATCTGGACTCTGATACCATGTAACGAATATGAACTGTGTGTTATTGACATACGACGTAAAGTATATATACAAGAGAACTTCCTAGTCAAATCTCTCTTGAGAATTGCAGAAAAAGTGACCTTGTGTCAATCGCCATCATGATCGCCAATAACTGCTCGAGAGAGGTTTTTTAAAAGGGAAATTGCACCGTATGACGTCCAAACAAATTATAATTAACTCAGCGACCAATTGCCCTATTATACCAATACATCTTACGTCTTTTATATAATAATGCCTTTTTACCCTTGTATCCAACCGGTGCAACCTGCAAAAAGCAAATAAATATAAATTATTATTTTTATTTACAATAAAAAAGTGAACGTGTCTTTTCTTTTGACACAAATTGTAAATGACAATAATTATGGAAGATGCATTGTGTGCGCCACGAAAATCACCAAATACATTCCCGGCGATGTTTGTGAAGTAGCAGCCCGGTTGTGACGCCTCTGTCAAAGAAAGGAGACAAAGGATTCACGGCTTTGGAACTCGAAAGTCGCGACGATCGTAAAACCTCTGTGAATAACATCCCGTTTCAAGATTCAACAGTGAGTGAAGACACAATTATTCGTTCATTTCTTTTCCTCCTTATCGTAATCATAGATTTTCACAATCATGCTTTTGACGCCGTGAATGAACCAAAATTGAAGAAAATGAACAGTTTTTTGTTAAATTGTCTTCTATTCTATGCATATAGAATAGAAATGTAAACCAATATATATTATTTTGTTCTATTCATGTTATGCAATGCGATATATTTGTTACCTTCCATTTGATGATAAATAAATAGTGTTCTATTTTGTTAAGAAATATAATCTATCATTTTCTTAAGTTCTAAATATCATTACATGTTTTTGAACCTGTAAAAATCGTACAGTATTATTCTATACTGTATAGTTTAATATTATATAATATAATATAACATAATATTTTGTACTTTTTTAGATTTTGATATTTG
This sequence comes from Brassica oleracea var. oleracea, assembly GCF_000695525.1. Taxonomy (NCBI): domain Eukaryota; kingdom Viridiplantae; phylum Streptophyta; class Magnoliopsida; order Brassicales; family Brassicaceae; genus Brassica; species Brassica oleracea. The sequence goes on from NC_027751.1 coordinate 29,462,683, forward strand.
GGTTTAGGGTTTAGTGATTATGGTTTAGAGTTTAGTATTTAGTAGGTGAGGAGGTATGTACATTAACTTATTACATGTAATCATAAATATTTCACAATTTTTGTCAACGAGTAATTTGCTATGTATTTTGTTACATTCTATTTGGATCTAGGGTTTATATTTTTGGGTTAGGGTTTACTGATTAGGGTTTAGGGTTTAGTATTTAGAATTTAGTAACCTGATCAGTTGAGCGTTATTCTCTCAATTATGTCAAAATCAATATTATTCACTTAATTGTAGTTAAAATTTTATTCATTTCGCAAATTATATATGATTAGGGGTTTGGATATAGCATTAGCGGTTGTCGGAGGGTTTAATATGTAGGGGTTTGAGTTCAGGTTGGAATCATATACTACTTCGACATATGGAATAGAACAAACTCAAACTTTCTCTAAAATATATAGTAAAAACATTTATATATTAGATTTGAGTTTATGGTTTACTGATTAGGGTTTAGAATTACTAATTATGAGTTTGGGTATAGTATTTAGCGGTTGCGGGAGGGTTTAATATGTAGGGATTAGATGTTAGATTGAGACCCTATACTACTTCGACGATATATAATAGAACACACGCAGACTTTATTTTAAAAATATAGTAAAAATATTTATTAATTATATTTGGGTTTATAGTTTACTTATTAGGGTTTAGATTTACTAATTAGGGTTTGGGTATAGTATTTAGCGGTTGTGAAAAAGTTTAATATGCAGGGGTGAGAAATCAGGTTGGGATCCTATCCTACTTCTAAATATAGGGTTTAGTGATTGAGATTTAGGTTTTGTATTTAGAATGTGAAAGATATAGTTGGGGCCAGCATTAATTTTTTCCATGAAATCATAGGTATTTCATTATTATACAAATATATACTATGTTATTTATTTTGTTCTATTCTATTTGAGTTTAAGATTTATATTTGAGTTTATGGTTTATATTTGAGTTTATGATTTATTGATTAGAGTTTAGAGTTTAGTATTTAAGGGTTGGGGTATATTTGATATATGTATGAGTATATATGGGTTAAGGTTGAGGTAATATTTAGTATTAGGGTATGTGGGTGAGATTATAATTTTATACTATTTCGGCGACGTGAAATAGCACACATCAGTACATATGTGTATGGTCAATAAACAGCTAACGTTGATGGTTTGTTCTTCTTTCCTTTGAAATAATTTTTAGGCACACCTACCATATATTATAGAGATACGTGGGTACATAGGACGCATCTTTACCGGATAATGGCAAAAGGTAAGGGTATAACCGGATGAATTAGGATGTAAATATTAGTTTTTTTCATTATGTCAAAATCATAACCATTTACTTAATTATTACAGTTTTTAAGTTAATTGTACTTTATTATTCCCTTCACTTTGATTTGAAGTAGTGATGTAAATAAAATTTACTTTTCTTACATAATTAATATTTTTTGAAAATATTATAAATTTAGTTATAATTAAGGAACATAATTTTTTCATTGTGTTTTAGGCGCCACATAACCGGCATCGGCCGCATTCTCAGCTTGCCTCCCCCACATCCGCATAACGCCGGAGACCAAACAACACACCTTATATCCTCCACTTACTTCCGCTGAAAGAGACTCACGAAAAGGCTCGGCGTACTTTTGTTTCAGCAGAGAGTAACAAGGGCAACAAGGTCCATACACGAAGTTGCTGTCTTAGAAAGAGGGCCATCTTCTTACTCCTTCGTTGTTGTAATAGATGGTTCGAAAAGTTAAGTGTGGGTGTTGAGAAGGATCGGGGAAGTTGCAGAAGGTGTGGAGGATGGAGACGGAGAAGCCACGGTGGTGGAATATGCGGGCGAGTTGGATCATTGGTAGTGGCGGAGCCAGAATGTTTTCGTACAGGGGTAGGTCATAAATCTATATATATATATATATATATATATATATAATTATTTATAAATGGCTAAAATAATATTACAAAAATTATTTTTCTATATCTTAAAATATTTTTGTTATGATTTAATATTAAATCTTTAAATATTTTTTAACCAAAAAAATGAGAGAATCATTTAAAAACTAGTCCCCGACATAATTTTGTAATACTATTTTCATAATTTTATTTCTACCAAATTTTCACATTTATTTAATAAAATTTTAAATTAAAACTCTCCAAAATCTTTAAAAAATAGATAATTTACAAAAGCTTGTGAAATACATTAGTGGCTTTCATGTTTTATCAAATTCTAAATAAAATCCAAGGCAAAATATACAAAATTAAATTAATGTAAAAGAAAATAACTTGAAAATACAAGGGTGATGATTGGTTCGACTGTAGCGGTAAGAATTTAGCTGTAAAAATTTAGTTGTAGTTAAGTTGTTTGTAGCTGTAAAGTTGTTACTGTAGATGTTCCTGCAGAGATTTTTGCTGTACTTAAATTTGTTGTAGCTGTAAACTATAAATATTTCAAAATAAAATATGTGATGTATATATAAAATAATTATTTTTTGTCAACTAAAATAATTTATATTAATGATTTTTATAAATTATAAAATTTTACTGTTATTTAAAATGTGATATGTAAATAATATTTATGTTTTTTAAAAAAAAAAATCGATAATTTTAAAAACACCCAGAATTAAACTAAAATATTTATAGATGTTTTTATTATGATTTTCTAATTTATTTGATATTATAGATAGTTTTTCATTGTACAGTTTCTACAGCCTATAAAACAAACATGTACGTTTTTTGCCTAAAATACATAAGAAAAAAATTGCTTTAATTTTTTTCGCCGTAGCCTTAAAAGTAAAGGTAAAGCATGATTGGTAAAAGTTAATATAAATATGTTGTAGGATTTAACTTACAGAAATAAAGCTACAATATGATTGGTAAAATTAAGTGCTTTAAAAATAAATAAAGCTAAAATAGTAAGATAAAGTCTAACCAATCACCCCCGTTTTATATTTTCTACCTCACAAAAAGCAGAGATGAAACAGTAGGCTAAAGAAGAGTTTTTGCCTATTTCAAAATCTGATTTTTATGTTTTGCTAAAAATAACTAATAATCATATAACATTTTAAAATTGTAATTATTACTTGCCTAATTAAATTAAGCTTTTCTTTTCATTGTTTTCATTTTTGTGGGGTCAAACTATAAAATTTGGTGGGGTCATTATATTTTTTCTTGAAAAACAAAACTTGTATTTTATAAATAAGGTGGGGTCAGCTGACCTCACACCTCTATGGCTGGGTTGAAGTGTCCAAGAAATGGTAAAGGAAACATGATTATTTTCCTCCCTTTTCTCTCTTCCATTTTTTCTTTTCTTTTTAAACTTTGTTTGATATGTTGTTGTGTACACTCTCACTACAAAGTCTACAATTACAAAACACAAGTATAATAAATCATAACTATTAATATAATATATATATATATATATATATAAGTTTGCGATTTGTGTACAAAGTTGGAATGTAAATGTCTGCATGGCTATTAGCAACATCTGGAGACATATACAAAACACAAGATATTCCCTCTGTTTCCTAATATAATATTAATATATTATTTTTAGAGACATTTTTTAAAAAATATGTTGTTTTCACATTTGCCAATTGTATCAAAAGTTGAAATAAAAATGTTTGCATGGCTATTACTAGTACAACTAGCTTAAAATCCGCGCAATTGCGCGGAATGAATGTTATATATAAAAATAAGTTTTATATATTATTATTTATTTGTATTCATTTACGTATTATATATAGAATTAAATTAGAGTAAACACATAAATCAAAACAATACATTTTATTTATTTACGATAATTTTTTGGTAAATAAATCAAAATAATCATTTTATTTATTTTATATGGTATATAACTAAATTTCAATGATATGGACATAGATGTATAGTATATTTTAATATAGATATTTATTATTGATAATTCATACTCATATAATAAATGCGATTTTTGAATGCAAATTTCAAAATTAAAATAGTAAGGTTTTTATACTTTTTAATACAAATTTAGAAATGATCATATTTAAGTATTTTTCTATGTTATATAGTTTAATTTTAAACTATATTAATATATAATATGAATGTCTAGTAAATGAGACTTCATATTCGTACGATTTATAATCATTTGTATCTTGTTATTACCAAAAAAGTTAAACCATTAATCAAAAATTTTAGTGAGAGACATTTAAAGTTTTTCGTTTTAAAAATTTAAAATATAATATATAAGAATTGTTTTTATTATATGGTTAATGTGGTTGTTTAATATCTTTTAATAATATTAAATTAAACAAAAAAAAGCTAAGATACAAAAATTGTTATAAAAAATTGTTATCAAATATTTATTATTCATAATCATTAATTGTCATATATACGTTAATCATATTAGGCAATTCCGTAACTTTTATTTAAAGAAAGTGCGAAAATATTCTTTTGTATACTATTTATCAATTTAATAGTTAATTTAATAAAAAATATAATATAACTTAAGATTGACCAATTTATTTCTCTAAAAATTCAGAATTCCACTCTCGCGGTGACACGTAGATACAAAACAATGTTGTAATGGTTCTTAGTTAATATATAAAGGATCGACAAAAGCCGGTGAAACTCACTTTTTGGACTTTATAAAATTGCCTTAGGGTTCTTTTTGACGGTTAAGTAGATTAAGGCATGTAACTGTCCTTTTTATTTCTAAAACAAATTAGTTAAATTTCTTATGTAACCTTTTGACTTTTGTACATCTTAAATTAAAAATGGAAAGAGTACAGAGCACAGAATCAACATTGTAGCTTTGATATAATTCAATTAAATAGAGAGAAAATGTCCAAAATGACACCAATCTAAGTTTCTGTCTCCAAAATAGCATTCAAGACCCAAAATCACAAAACTAGGTTTCATTAAAAGGTTCATTTATCATAATACTCATTCTTTTATTTTCTATTTACATTTTATTTTCTGAAAACTGGAGATCTTCATCTCTCTCAAGAGGCGACGGCTTCTCGGATCGGAACCGATCATCTCTTCCGTCATCATCTCCACTTCTCCAGCGTCGGCGTCGTTCATCCTCGGCGAGTCGGCGTCATCATCTCCGCCGTCACTCAGATCCGTTGCTGCGGTAATCAAAGGAATCCGCCGCCATCCGCCGTAAAGGTATTAAAGGAAATGCTGCTAAAATTCACTTTGGCTGCAAAGTAATCAGATTATTTTGTTGTATCAAAACAGCTAGAATTGGAGATTTCGCTTACTTTGGTTGCAAAGGAATCGTTTCAGTCTTTGGTATGTGAGAATTTTTTGATTTATTTTGTTTTGTAGCACTATGGAAGTTCTTTGCGTCTGTGGACAATGGAGGTCAAAAGATGCATTCCAGTGGGAGTTTCATGTCGATTTGAACAGGAATGCATCTTTCATTTCCATAGAAGAAGATCTTCAATTTGAAGATTTGATGAAGATTGTCTCTGAAGATTTTAAAGAGGAAGTGATTGGTTTGAGTTATGGGATGTCGCTTGACATCAAAAGCACTGTTGAAGGTTTCCCTCCCATCTCCGTTGCAAACACTCGCCATCTCAGAAGCTTT
>NC_027751.1:29470816-29472086 GCF_000695525.1 Brassica oleracea var. oleracea
CTTGCTGATGTGAAGGTCAAAGTTCCTGATTGGTGTAAGCTTGAGGAAAAGTGGCTGTTGGATGAGTAATCTCATGTTATGATCTTCTCTTTTTTTTATGTTTTAAAGCTTATGTTTTAAGAAACCACATTATGATTTGTTTTAAGAAACCACATTATGATTTGTTTTAAGAAACCACATTATGATTTGTTTTAAGAAACCACATTATGATTTGTTTTAAGAAACCACATTATGATTTGTTTTAAGAAACCACATTATGATTTGTTTTAAGAAACCACATTATGATTTGTTTTAAGAAACCACATTATGATTTGTTTTAAGAAACCACATTATGATTTGTTTTAAGAAACCACATTATGATTTGTTTTAAGAAACCACATTATGATTTGTTTTAAGAAACCACATAATGATTTATTTTAAGAAACCACGTTATGAGTAATCTCATGTTATCATCTTCTTTTGTGTTGTGTTTCAGTCAAAACAAAACAAAAACACTGATTAAAATGTAGAGGATTAGTGGTCTTATATCTGGCTAATCTCGGTTTCATATTCGTTTCTGGAAAGCCATCCTGAATTTGACAAATGCGGTTAAATTCATTTATGTGGACACATATATCAGATGATTCACCTAAGCCTAGCGGCTAAACCACCTATCTTTCCAAATTTGAAACACTTGTCTCGACCTGGGGTCGACTCCCCTCGGAATCAGAATTTTTTTTTAAATTATAGTTGAATACAGATAAAAGAAATATATTTCATTACTTACATCACCTATGATTGAAACACACTTGGTCTAGTGGTAGACCTTATTCCGCCTTTCCTCCCAGACATTTCAGGTTCGAATCCTGTGTATATTTTTATTTTTTTTTCTCCAAATTTTGTTAATCACAATTTGTACGGTTAAATATGTTTATGTGAAAAAATCTACCAGATGATTCTCCTCGGCTTAGCGGCTAAACTACCTATCTTTCGAAACTTATACACTTGTCATGGGTTCGATTCCCCTTGGAATCCATTTTTTTTAAATGGTTCTGGAAAGCCATCCTGAATTTGACAAAATGATATCCTATGCTTACTCATTTCAATGATAACTCTATTTTCAATTCATTCACACTCATATTCAGCTTAATCTCTCGTAAAGCCATTCTGGAAAGCCATCAACAATTTAAACTTTTAACAGTAGATTCACATAGAGAAACAAGAACAGACTGCTTAAACAACAGAGCAACCATCCTAACACATCAGAACAGAGCACAATCCTATGAAAAAA
>NC_027751.1:29474498-29475448 GCF_000695525.1 Brassica oleracea var. oleracea
CATCGAGCTATTCAGATAAACAGAAAATGTGTTCTCACCCAGAATCATTCTGACTTGTCCACTGCTCCAGCCTTTACTGTAAAATGCCTCAACATTATCCATCATCTCAAACTTCTTTTCTCTGTCATCAGCGGGTGGCTTAGGGCGGATTTTGTCTGCTGTTACAGTAACTCTCTTTTGGTCCGCAAACAGTGTTACTGCCACCTTCTCTACCCCATCACACAGATTTGTAGCAAATACATTTTCAGGATACCAGATTCAACAAGTAGCGTCATCGCTAGTTGCAATCTCAACATCTGCTCCGTTTTCAAAGAGAGTAGAAAGTGGTGAAGATGCACCTTGTCTGAAGATGATGTGTTTCTTCAATAACTCGTGAAATTAGTGAAGAGACTGGAGAGGAAGGTGTGTTATGCACAGCATGTGTATCCTCCTGTAATAAAATAAAAGAGGTAGTTATGAATGAGTTTCTACGATTTAAAGTTTAAGTTGAAGCTATGAAAGAGTTTTTATGCTTACCTGTTTATTGATTGCTGAAATTATTTCAGTCAAAGACTCTTTATTGGTTGCTGAAATGATTTCAGTCAAAGGCTCTGTAGAGTCATACGTTCCCTCTGTTACCATCTACAAAACAAAAAAAAAAGTCAGGAATGAGATCATAAACAACTACAAAAGCTTCCAAAAATTAATGTAAAAGTCCAAATTTTTTTTGAGCATGTACCTGTTGCGTCTGAATTGGAGTAAAAAATGGAGTCTCAATACTCTGTGGAGCTATTGGAGAGACATGTGTCTCATTTGTTGCCTCTGTTCCCACCTGCAAAACAGAGAAAAACAGGATTTGGATCATGAACAAACACAGATATCAACTTAAACAAAGTTTAAGTTGAATCTATGAAAGAGTTTTTATGCTTACCTGTTTATTGGTTGCTGAAATTATTTCAGTCAAAGGCTCT
>NC_027751.1:29475706-29476510 GCF_000695525.1 Brassica oleracea var. oleracea
AAAGCAGAGAAAAACAGGATTTGGATCATGAACAAGTACAAAAGCTTCCAAAAATTAATTGAAAAGTCCAAGATTTTTTTGAGTATGTACCTGTTGCGTTAGAACTGGAGTACAAACTTGAGTCTCAATGATCACAGTCGCAGGCTTTGTAGCATCCTGGGAAAAACATTTTCTCATTAGTTTCTCTACCAAAATACCATCAACTATAATTTTAGAAAAAAATCTTACTTCATCGCTAAGATTTTCTTTTTCATTAGCATTGGATGGCGTCTCATATGATCGCTCTGGGTCATTCTGCAAGAAAATCAGTAATGCCTTTATATGTACAAAACCTTACAAAGCTACTTGTATACTCCAAGTATAAATCAATATTTTTGAGCATATACCTCTGGTGTCAAATTAGGAGAGAATTCTTGAGTCTGAAGGGAAGTTGTCTCATTCAATGGCTCTCTCCCACTCTGTAAAATTCAGGAAAGGTCATCCCAAATGTGCACAAAAGCTTCCAAACATTACTTCAAAACTCAAAATGTAAAACAATATCTTGAGCATATACCTCTCGTGGTAAATTAATAGAGAATTCTTGAGTCTGAAGGGAAGGGGTCTCATTAAATGGCTATCTCCCAGTCTGCAAAAAATCAGGAAAAGTCATCCCAAGTGTGTTCAAAAGCTTCCAAATATTACTTCAAAACTCAAAATGCAAAACAATATCTTGAGCATATACCTCTCGTGGCAAATTAGGAGAGAATTCTTGAGTCTGAAGGGAAGGGGTCTCAGGCTGTTGAGACATTGGAGATAAAGGTGTCC
>NC_027751.1:29477611-29506590 GCF_000695525.1 Brassica oleracea var. oleracea
TCCTAAATATGTATAACTCTATCAATACCTCAGACCTCAGACCCAAATTCAAAAGCAACACGAACTAAAAACACACACTCGTGAACTCTCGGATTTCACCAAGCCTATACACAAGCAAGAAGCAGTAGACAACGAGATCACTCACAAAGAAGCTTGAATCTGCAACATACCATTAAAGCACAAAGTAAAATTGTACTTTTTCTTCATAAATCATTGATAATAACGATTAAAACATAAGAAAAAGCTACAATTTTTGTGTGTGTTCTTAACTATGAAATTCTAAAAATTTTAGATTAACAAAGCTTGGTTCCATTTAGAACCATAACAAAACGAAGAACAACACACACCATTCAGCTTTGAAGCAATATCAAATCGGAACAAATTATCAACAAAAAGAACTCGGAACATCAAATATTCAAACAACAAATCGAAATCCCCAAATAGGAAACCCTAAGAAGAGGAATCATACCTTGGAGAGTCGAATCTTCGTGAGATGATCACCGGAAATGATAAAACGAAATCGGAGAGCGTCGCCGCCGTCGCGTCGCGTCGAAGAGATCGAGAAGAAGAATCGCCGTCGCGTCGCGTGAGAGAGAAGCGGTTCTGATTTTTTTTTTCTGTTTGTTGTATTAATTTTAAAACAAGGGTATCAGAGACATTTTGCCAATTAATGAATGTCATTTTTGTGACTTTCTTCTTCTGATACTATTTTGGTGACAAAAACTTCAAAAGTGCCATTATGGAGAATTGCCCTTAAATTTATACTAACAAAAAGTGCATACAAAGCAAATAATGCAACATGTTTTAGGGTTGGAGAAGGCCCTATAGTAGCCCATTTCTGGAAGCCCAAAGACCGTGTTGTTGTGCCGAGGCGCAAAGAAGATTCAAAGCAGATTTAGATTGGGAGCCTACGATAACAAAGTGGTAATCAATTTACATGTGCTGGAATGCTTAGAATCTTTGATTAAAAGAAAGCAACATCAATTCAAGAAAATAATCTATCTATAGAACGTCAATGTTTCAAGAGTATGATGCGGGCCAACTCAAACATCTCACCGTTCGTCTTTCTTTTCTTGTCTTAAACTAAGCAAGCTTGAAGCCAAAGTTCACAAACCTTTCTCAAGACACAGATGCTTCCAGATGCTACGAGGTCATTGGTTGAGTTTTATCTCTCTGCTTTAGCTTTATTTATTTTTAAATCACTAAATTTTACCAATCATGTTGTAACTTTACTTTTAAAAATTAAAGTCTACATCAAGTTTTTATTTAGTTTTACCAATCATGCTTTAGCTTTATTTTTAAAACTACAGCAAAAAAAAATAAAACAAAACTTTTTCTTATGTATTTTAGGCAAAAACCCTACATCTTCTTTTTATAGGCCGTAGAATCTGTAAATGAAAAAAATATATCTATAATATCAAATAAATTATATAATCATAATAAAAACTTTTATAAATATTTTAATTTTGATTTTGAGTGTTTTTAAATTATTAAGATATTTAAATAATATAAATATTATTTACATATTACATTTTAAATTACAATAAATTTTGATAATTTATTAAAAAATATTAATATAAATTATTTTAATTGATATAAAATAATAATTTTATATATACAACACATATTTCATTTTTATTTTAAAATATATACAGCCTACAGCTTACAGCTACAACAAATTTAACTACAGCAAAAGTTTCTGCAGAAAAAATCTACAGTAACAACTTTACAGCTACAACCGATTTATCTACGGCTAAATTTTTAAAGCCTCAGTCAAACCAATCATCACCGATCTTTTTCCATCACCACTATGATTGAATACAAACTTTGCTTCATTTATTAAAAAACCAACCAAACAAATATTACAAATACTTTATTGCAACCCCCATAGATTCCAAAAGGAGCAGAAAACACCCTGAAGTACTCTCAACTCATCATCTATTCTGTTGCGCCGCAACTAAAACTACAAAGATATAACCTTAACCAAAGGAAGAGCAGCTGAAAATTCCTCCCATGGCCACCAAAAAATGGTCTTATTAAAACATAAATTAAGCAATAACCAATAAATCCCCCATCTAACTCATCCCACACAATTATTCTTTACTATAACCAGTAACCAACTATCTCACCAATAAATCTAAACCATTACAGAACCTGATTTTTTTTTAAATCAGTACATCCATTCTTGTGGAAGATGACTTTCTTCCTTGGGACAGCCACCAGTCACCGCAGACTTTGTACCACGGTCGAGTTTGCTACATCCTGCAGAAAGATGAGCTTGCGAACGTGATTGAATCCCACCAGAGAGTTTTTCAGTTTTAGGATGTTCCGTCTGAACAACCTTCGTCGGCAACTTAACACACTTACCTGAAATCCAGTTTATATTCCAGTTTAGTTTCTAGAAGTCGAAAAATCTAGCAAAATTTATCAAAATTTCAAGACTTTTAATTCATGAAAACTCGTCAAAGTTACCTGCTTTCTTCCAGGAAGTAGAAGGGTTTGTGCAATTCCGGGGAAGGAAAACGCCCGTACCAACAGACGGCTGTTTAACGGCGTTTGGAGCGGTGAAAGCGCCGGTGCCAGCAGACGGCTGTTTAACGGCGTTTGGAACGGTGAAAACGCCGGTACCAGCAGACGGTTGTTTAACGGCGGTTGGACCGGTGAAAACGCCGGTACCAGCACACGGCTGTTTAACGGCGGTTGGAGCGGCGAAAACGCCTCTAACGGGATAAGGATACGCGAACAGAGCTGGTTGCGTCTGCCTTAGCCAGTAGTAGTAGTAGTAATGGTAGTTGTAAAACGCCGCGTTTTGAGGAAATGGGACGAAAGAATTAGGGTTTGGGCGTCTGTTGGGTTTTGCATCAGATTTGATCTTGGGGACTTCTCCAGCTGCAGCAGATACAACTTTCACAGAGTCTTCTTTACGGCACGGAGTTTCCGGCGGTGAAAGGGCTTGCGAGAACGGACCGTTGGGACTCTTGTTTCCACTCCGAGTTGACTTAGTAGAATTCACCTGAATCAAGATGAGCGAAACTATTGAGTCTTAAGTTAACATTTGAAAAGAGTAAAGCTTTGAACAAACCTTAGCCTCGTCGATGGGAGGAGGGGAAGGGAGGCGCTGAGTGAGTCTGCGAGTCAACCCGGCAAGGAAGTCATTTTCTTCGTCATTTGTCTCGTCCTCCGTCTCCGTTAAGTCCTCTGGATAGGTGAAAGCGAACTCGTAAGGGAACTCGTTAGGGAAAAGTTGACTCAGAGTTGATTCGGAGACAAGGGCTTTCTCCATTGGTTGTTCGAATGCCGCGAGACAAGGCGAATGGATGTCAGAGGACGCGGCGGCTACTGGCGGCGCTAACATAACGACAGTGGGCCTCTGTTTGTTGTGTAATAAAAATTGTTAAGAGGGTTCTCTGTTTATAAAGGTTCCAGGAGGGTTTAATGAAACAGCTAAAAATATTATTATATTTGCTTTTGTACCCCTGATGTTTATGTTTATTTTATTTTATTAGTCCGTAATTCCTGGTCCACATTAGATAACCCAACTGGTTGTTGACCAACAAGATGTAAAAGCTCAAATGAGAAAACGAGAAGTCACAGGGGTTAGTGGTCTGGTCACACTTATGTGTTTATGTGGTATCTGATCTCCACTAAAATCCAGCCGCTGCTTCGTTGTCTGTAACGTACAAAACATTAATAGGAATGATAGGAGGAAAAACTGGTTTACAGTGTTTTATTTATTGATTGAAATAGAAATCTGAAATCCAAAGTCTATTTAATTTAAGGATATGTGTCCGAGTACCCATTCGGATTCAGACGAGTTTATTTGGATTTCTAATTTTCAAGGTTAAGAATTTAAGTTTCATTTGGGTATTTATAAATTTGGTTGGATTCGGATAATCCGTTTAAATTACGTTTTAAAAATTTTAATCATATATACTTTAAATTTATCAAAAGTTAAAAATAAAAATATATTACAATTTTTTGATTTGAATATTTCAATAGATAATTAATAGATATTTTAATTATTGTTGGTGTTTTGTATTCTCCATCGTTTTTGTTTATTTTTATATTATTAAAATAAATTAAACAATCACATTAAACATAAACAAAAATTTAGATTTTTCTTATATCTTATATTTTGAATTTTTTTTAAAAACGACTATAAATTATTTAAATTGTTAAAAATCTCACTTTCAAAATTTTATGAGCAATGATTTGATTTTCTTTTTGTCATAACAAGATACAAATAATCATAAAATCATATGAATATAAAGTATGATTTAATAGATATTCAGATTATACATACACACATATATATTATCATTTTAATTAAACTATATACCATATAAAAATATGTTAATTTAGAAATTTGCATTGAAAAACTATTAAGATCTTAATATTTTTATTAATTTTTTTTAAATGATTCAAAATTACTAAAACTATTAAAATTTCATATTAAAAATTTTATGATTAATGGTTTAAATTTTTTTGTTTGTGCAAATATACAAATGCTAATAAAATTATATGAATATGACGCTTCAATTAATAAATATTCATATTAAAATATAATATATATCTATGTTAATATCATTTAAATTTAATTAAATACCATATAAAATAAATAAAAATGATTGTTTTATTTTATTTACCAGTAAAATTATTGTAAATAAACAAGAGTGATCTTTTTTAATTATGTGTTTAATCTAATTTTCATACAATCATTTAATATATTTATTATTTCCTAAAATATAAATAAATACAAAATAAACAATATATATAAAAGTAATTTGCATACATAATGTTTGTTATCCGCAAAACGCGGATCTTGGCCTAATAATTTGTCTAACGTACATAGTACATATTACTACGTACCAGATATCAAAAATTTAGCATAATTAAATCAATGATAAATATATTTAAACATCAACTATACTAACGTTTGATAAACTTAAAACAGAAATTATCAGTTAAGTAAAAACAAAATGAAAAATAAAGAACTTTAATGTAACACTTATTTATTACTATGTACTAATCATATTTCGAATTTTTATTGTTTTAGATAAATTTTATAAAACTGTCGATTTTTTAATAACATGATTTTTTTATCTATCTATACTATTATTTCAAAAGTGAATTTACTTAATTACTTACTTGTCATGTTATCCATAATTTTAGCTAATTCTGCTTATGTGTCATGATTTCAATGATCTTAGATAAACTTTTTTGTCATGTTTTCAATAATTTATATTTTTCATTATATAATAAAACAGAATTATATATCAATAATATCAGATTTTATAAAAAAAGGATTTTTTGTATATATTGTGTTCTTATCTTGAAATAATATTTTTTTCTATGTTAAAAGTTAAAAATTAAAATATAAAAAAATTATAATCAAATATTATAAGTGAATTTGCTTACTTGTCATGTTATCTATGATTTTAGCTAATTTTTGCTTATGTGTCATGATTTCAATGATCTTAGATAATTTTACTTTTTGTCATGTTTTCACTAATTTATATTTTTCATTATATAATTAAAAATAATTTAAATTAATAATATCAGATTTTATTAAAAAAAAGAATTAGTTTATATATTGTATTATTATCTTGAAATAATATATTTTCTATAATAAAAGCGAAAAATTAAGATATAAAAATTATAATCATATTTTAATCAAGCAAAAACATTTGTATAAAGATATTTTCAAAAAATGTTTTTATTATGTGAATTTGCTTATTTGTCATGTTATCCATGTTTTTTTTTTGACATCAACTTAAAACAGACTCATATTGATTGTGAATACCAAATTGGGGGCTCCGCATCCATGTGAACGACGAAAGACGGCTGTTTCCTGACATTGCGTGCTAGGGTATCCGCATTTGTATTTTGCGTCCTTGATACATGAATGATTTTTGAGCTGAGAAAATTTTCTTTCAGGTTCTTGATATCTTCCGAATAACTTGCAAAAGCTGGTCATTCTTCTGGTTCCGACACCATCTTCACCAATTGAGAACAATCCATTGCAAAAGTGATCCGATACTGATGTAAGTTCCTCATACATTACAATGCCCATACTAGCGCTTCCACCTCTGCATGCAGTGGTGATAGGCTAGGCCAAACATTACGTGCTCCCATCAGGCCATCAAAACCTTGTAGAGTACTATACCAACCTTGTTCCGAAAAACGATCATTTTCTTTCGAAGAACCATTTGTAAAACACCATCGGCCTGAGATTGACGGTAAGGACGTGGCCACCATCTGAGTTACTGCCCTCTGTGTGTTCGGCACAAGTGCCTCTGCCCAGAGTGTTATCCATGATTTTAGCTAATTTTGCTTATGTGTCATGATTTCAATTATCTTTGATAATTTTTCTTTTGTTCATGTTTTCAGTAATTTATATATATTATAATTAAAGAAAATTATTTGATTAAAAAAATAAAATTATATTTTAGATAAATTTTTTTTGCTTGATAAATATTTGATGTTTGATTTAAAGTTTGTGATTTGCGAAGTTATTTTTCGTATTCGAACTCTCACGTTAAAAGTTAGAGCGGTTAAAGTCAATGACACTATTAATGAATTTTTATATATTTTTATTTATATAATTAAAAACAAATTTATTATTAATAATATCATACTGTAAAAAAAGATAATTCTTATATATTGTTTTGTTATCTTGAAATGATTTTTTATCATAAAAGTTAAAAATTAAGATATAAAACAATTTATTATCAAATGTTAATCAAGCAAAAATATTTTTCTAAAAATATTTTTAATATGTGAGTGTTTTTAATGAAAATATTTGCCACATTCAAATAATTTGATGTTTAATTTAAAATTTTTGAACACATAAATAATAACTCATCGTGCTGATTTTTGGATTAATAAAAATAAACTAATAAGTATTTGTAAGAAGATTATGTCCGCCTATGTTGGCAAAAACACCGAGTATTACATTGAAATAACTACATCCAAAATTTTAGAGCTACGGCACATCTTTTATATATTGTTAGTCATGTTTTAGTTTAAAACAACTTCAGCCAAGCCAATGAATTACAGACAGACCCGTTCCTTCTATAAGGCACATAAAGCATTTGCTTTAGGCCACAAAATATAATTGTAATTGGAAGGCCACATTTTCTAAGATGTTAGTTTTGTTTAATAGTCAAATTGTTCAAAGGTTAACCTATTGGTTACTGTTCGAACCATTCTCTAGCAAACTTCTATTTCTTTTTGTTTATAATTAATTTTGAACAGCATATTGTTTGTATTGGAGGGCTACAATTTCTTTAAAGCTTGAAGTCTCTCAAAAGTATGGGACGGCACTGATTACAGATACAAGAAATTTATAGTTACAACCAACATACTTAAATCAGCTCTAAGCGGACGCTATAACGTTAAAATAGTGATAAGGTTTGACATTTTTTCTTTCCAACCGGACGGTAAAAATGGCTGCATTATAGTGTGATTCTTTTATTTGCTACTGTATCACACCATATTTGGTGATACACTATAGCAATGGCAAATGTTTTTTAACTGTTTTCTGGTGAAATCAAAACTGTTTATTTAAATATTGTCTAACTAAAGTTGATTACGTAAGATTTGTATTACTATTTTATAACTGGATCACGTAAGATTTAAAACTAATATTTTAATATAACTGTTATATAATATATTTATATTTGAAATAGAAGTATTATATATTTTTTTATTTTTATTATATTTTTACTATTAGTTAATAGCTTTTATCAAAAATAATTAGTATTTATCAAAAAAAAAAGAATCTTAATTAATAATATAATAATGAAGAATATTTTTTTTAGTGTAATATTTGGTGTTATTGTTTGATAGTAAATAATTCTGGTGCTAAAATTATTTTAAAATGGTGTAATTTTGACACTAAAATAGTATTATGGATTAGATATACTTTTCCAACATAGATTTACAGCTAATTTTTATATTAACCGTCCAACCAATAGCTATGAAAAAGATTACTTCTAGTCTCTTACTGTATACCCTTCGAAGGTTGTTGTTCTCTATCATCTTTTTGATAAATTTGGGTGGCTGATTTACTTCATCACCAAGTTTCTCTAGATATAGTCATATGGGAGCTCTGAATCAAACCCATCGAATTGGAATAGCAGTGTAAAATTCAAATGGAGTTAGAACCTTAGTTTGTTTATGTGGAAACATAAAATCTTATAAGAAAAAAAAACTTTTAAACAT
This sequence comes from Brassica oleracea var. oleracea, assembly GCF_000695525.1. Taxonomy (NCBI): domain Eukaryota; kingdom Viridiplantae; phylum Streptophyta; class Magnoliopsida; order Brassicales; family Brassicaceae; genus Brassica; species Brassica oleracea. The sequence continues at coordinate 29,485,838 of NC_027751.1, forward strand.
TCGAACATTAGGAAGAATCCTATTATCAATTCATTTTTATTTCGTGATATCTATTAAACGATACACAGTAATAGCAATAGAATTATTCCTTACAGACTATTCATTGTCCCACCGAAACAGTAATGAGGATATCCATTGCAATTTATACGACATATAGAGGATTTACCTGTGTTCAAAAAAAAATAAAAAAAATAGAGGATTTACCATCTCTCGACTCTTTTCTCACCTCCCAAATGCATTCTTTACAGATTGGAACCTTACCAAATGGAGTATTGTCTCTTGATACTTTAAATATATCAAAATAGTGAGATCCGCCTCCATACCACGAAAAATGGCAACGATACTTCGTAGTTTTCGAGATATTAACATGAAATCTGAAACCCCACTAATGGTTCCAAGGGATATGGATCATCCCCAAATCATCATCCCTTGATTTGCAATGTACATTCAGAATTTTCTTGTTCTCTATAGTGTTGTGGATTACGACATGCTTTCTTGCTAAAGGTAATAAGGTATCATCGCCTGATTCTGATGTTCCTGCATCTGTTACTACGTTTGAGACATCTAACGTGTTAGTGCAAAGAAGACACAACAATTGAGTAATGCAAAAGATAAATTAAGAGACAAAATAGATACAAGCAACCAACTATTGCTTTATTAGAAATCGCCTAAAAAATCTATTACAAGACTTGCTTATCAGCTTTACACAGCATGTTAACACCCTAACAGCTGCCTAATCTACCCAAACTTATCTCTCTGTCGTCAGTACTTCAGCATCTGCTTCAGCACGACCCAAGAACACTCCTAAGGGATTTTCACCATTCCTCTATAATAATAGCCAGTGTCTTGTAGAATACACACGACTTCATAGCTCTTTTATAGTGATATCCACGTTCCTGAAACCCTAGTCTCCAAGGCAAATGGATATGGACAACTTCCATATCAATAAGGACACTTTAATTTTCTTGAAATGCACTAATTCCTCAAGGCATAAACTTGCTTCCCAAGTTTATCTCTTGTCTTTTCTCCACGGTATAAACTTGCTCCTCAAGTTTATTCCACGACAGCTCAGCATATTGCATCCACATGGTCTCCACCACTCTGCATGCATCCTGGTTCACTCTCTGACACACACTGCATCAACAACTACTTCAACGACTACGTCAAGACATAAACCTCCAGTTTATCCTTCTCCATCTCAGCATCTCTTGCATCCACATGGTAACCCACCACTCTGCATGCCCTTATGTAGTAATGACTAATCCCTCCAGCATTAGTGACTTCGTCGCCTAGTTAGTCACGGAAAACCATTGACATCTACAAGCTCCACTTGCATCTTCAATCTTTCCCTTTTAGATTTGTGTGCCGATCAAGCACAATACCCTTCTGGTTCAACAACCACGTTTTCTCACCTGGAAACTTCCACACTCGATATGCCATTCTCCCCCACGAGACTTGCACCATCTTCATCTTCATATGTAGATATGATTTTCTCCCCCACGAGATATGCATCATCTACATCAGGACGTCAATTACCATGCTCTTCTCCCCAACGAGATATGCACTCCTTGGATCATAACGTCACTACTTCTCTCCCTGCTTGATGTCAAGCCTTCCATCACAGACACACCCGTCTGCTCCTTTATACCTACTCCATCAGACTTTGACGCATCCACTGAACTACTTCTTGAACAACCTCTCGAACCACTCCTTGTCTTGGCTCCTTAGGCTTGGGCTTCTTCCCCTCTGCTGTAAATATGCTAGGCTCCTCCTGCCTAGTCTTCACAGCTATCCACGCAGCATCATTGATTCCTCGAACCAACAGCTTCATGCGCACCTTCCAATGACCATATTGGCCATCCTTCAACATGATTGTCTTCTGCATAGAACAATCGTGTACATCTTCACCTTCAGGATCACACCAGTAACTTAAGTGACCTGCTCTGATACCAATTGTTAGTACAAAGATGACACCACAATTGAGTAATGTAGAAGATAAATCAAGAGACAAAATGGATACAAGCAACCAACTATTGCTTTATTAGAAACCGCCTTAATAATCAGCTTTACACAACCTGTTAACACCCTAACAGTTGCTACTGAAAGATTCCTAATCTACCCAAACTTATCTCTCTGCCGTCAGTACTTCAACACAACCCAAGAACACCCCTAAGGGATTTTCACCCTTCCTCTATAATAATAACCAGTGTCTTGTTGAATACACACGACTCCATACCTCTTTTATAGTGATCTCCTCGTTCCTGAAACCCTAGTCTCCAAGGCAACATGGATATGGACAACTTCTATATCAATAAGTACACTTTTCTTTTCTTGAAATGCACTAATTTCTCAAGGCATAAACTTGCTTCCCAAGTTTATCTCTTGTCTTTTCTCCACGGTATAAACTTGTTCCTCAAGTTTATTCCACGACAGCTCAGCATCTTGCATCCACATGGTCTCCACCACTCCGCATGCTTCCTGGTTCACTCTCTAACACACACTGCATCAGCAACTACTTCAACGACTACGTCAAGACATAAACTTCCAGTTTATCCTTCTCCATCTCAGCATCTCTTGCATCCACATGGTAACCCATCACTCTGCATGCCCTTATGTAGTAACGACTAATGCTTCCAGCATCAGTGACTTCGTCGTCTAGTTAATCACAGAAGACCATTAACATCTACAAGCTTCACTTGCATCTTCATAACGCTGATGCAAAAATAATAAGAGTAAACGATGAGATCATAAACATCAATTGGCAATGAAGCTTATTAGAGAAAACCATCGTTATGTAAATTTGGTTGATTGGATTGTTAGATAAGTGCATAGTGGTGCGTATTTATAGGTGTTAACAAAAATGTAAATATATATGAAGAGGTGAGTAGGTGACTGAATATTTATGTAACGTTGAATCATATTCAGTCTGTGCATTCGTACATTTGTATATTGTTTTTCCTTTCAAGCTACATATTTACTTATTTTAAAATAAGAATTGTATTTTTTGTAAGCAAAAATAATTTGGTTTAGTTCTATATTATAATTTATAATTAGGGAAAGAAATCAATTTATTTTGGTCTTGACTAAAGACTTTTGACTTTTTATAAATATTAAAAAATTTACTCCTAAACCGTTTTAACTTAGATTATTAGACACATTTTTTTCTTAATTTCTCAACTAGATCACTTCTCAAAGGGATCGTTTCACTTTTCTAATATTATATGCTCTGGAAAATATGTTGCTGTTTTTTTGAAAAAAAGACATTCAAATTAAAAGATATAAAACATACAAGATATGATTTTTCAACTATAGAGTTTGAGAATGTAGGATGAGACAAGCCCATAATCTGCTAAGCAAAAACTTAGAAAACAAAGAAACTTATATACATAAGCTTACTGAAACAAGAGAAGATAGGAGCAAATCACTAGAGAGTTTGGTACCAGCGGCTTGACGACCTCGTTTACTTTTCCCTCGTATTGTGGCGCCTGGTCCATATCTTGATATTTTTGAAAAATATATTGTTGAACGGTTAAAATTTGACACATATCCCTTCCTGCGAATTATGGTTCGGGGAGGAGGTGAAACTTATTTTTGGTGAGACCCTGGACACCTTTCGGACCTCTTATAGAATACCTTGGTCCTATGGGTCCTGCAGATTGGAGTATTCCAGTATATTCTCTAGTCGGTGACTGCATCACTGATTCTGATTGGAGAATGTCACCTGCGAGGTCAAATCAGCAGCTTCAGGTTCTCGCTTTTATCTCTACCATATCTCCTTCCACTGCTTCTGATTTTCTGATTTGATATGTCAATGGAAAGGAAGGGTCTATTTTCTCTGCCAAGAAGGTTTGGGAGAGTACTCGGATTAAAAGGAATTTGGTACCTTGGGCAAAACTGGTTTGGCAATCAGAGGTGTGGATTGCTAGATAAGTGCATATTGGTTCTCTATGTTAACAAAAAAAAATGATATATATATATATATATATTACTAGGGATTGGTCTGCCATACGAGCGGGAAGTTGTATTAAAAATAATTTTATATGAATATCTATATTAATTTATAAAGTATTTAAAAATCAGTGTGGACTGAAAATAATATTATAAAGAAACAAATAATAAGATCATATTGTTATTTTTAATATACATTTTTGGTTATATTCATTAGTTATTTCAGTGATATATTTATTTTTATATTTTAGTTTTTTGTTTGGTTATATGTGTAAACTATAAATTTTAATGGATCGTTTTTTGTTGAATGTAAGAAGATTGAATCTTAAAGTCGCTGCATTTGGCTAAATTCGTAATACGGGACTTAAAATGGTTCGAGAGAGAGTAGTGTTTACTTTTGATTTATGCTGAAAGCGCCAATTTTATTTGTTTCTTTTACTTTAAGTTATGTACAATCATGTTAAACCTATGTATTTTTGTCTGATTGTTGTATTTTACGGAGTTCATCCAAACTATACAATTTTTTTTCCATTTTAATAAAAAATCATGGTAGAGCTTTTTCCTATTATTATACGGTATAGATAAATGTCAACGTTATACAAAAAATATGATGCTTGGCGAAGAAATTGTAGCCATATGTCCGTGTTGTTTTAATGTTTTAGTTACTCTTATTTTCTTTCTATAGGTTGTAGTTACTAAGTTAGTTATTGCTTAAGCTACTATATATTTATTTTACATTTCATTTACTATGTTTGTGTACTTAAACCGCTATGCCAATGTCTTTCTGGCTCACAATTGTTAATTTGTATTTTGTGCCTTGCTCTGACTTATGGCCTTCCCTATTTCATTATTTGTATTAAAGAAAGTGTGTGGCAATGAGTACTAATAGTATTTATGATCTTGTTGAAAACTGTTATTTTTGAAATATTTCCATGAATTCCACACGATGTCCCGCTTCGTATATTCAACACTGCGAAAAGCCGAAAACCAAATTTGAGTGTGAACATATAAACCGGGGGCTTGATACCTATAAAATAATTTAAAGTTTCTTAGCACTACAAAAAATGTCTACATTGATAGCACATTGTTATAGCACGTTTTAGTGAACTGCTATCGTAGATGACTTAAAAATTTCCGTATATATATAATAACGTTAGATAAACACTATAATAGAAGAAAACTTAAAATGGCACTTAGTTAATGATATTTTGAAAATTAAGTGAGCGGAAAGATAAAATTACCGATTCCGCCAATACTTAGCAAGAATTTAGATTTAAGCGCCAAAACATTGTTTCAGCGTCTTCAGTAAGGCTATCAAAGACATATAATAGCAATTTTCTAATGCTAAGAAAAACTAGAAATGGTTAAGAACCCTAGACGGCGATAAAAATGGCGATTGCCAATAGAAGATGAATCTGTGTCAGTTTCAACTTTCCCTTTTGATTTTGGATGATCGGAGTAAGGATTATCATCAGGAGAGGAGGATCGGTTTGATTCTCAATGCGACGGTACATGGGGATTCGAATCTGGTGGAATCTTGGGGTTTTCACATAATCTGGAGATATGGGGATCTTAAGGAAATTCCGATTTGGAATTTGAATGGTCCTAGGCTGGCTAGTGAAAAACTTCTACCTTATTGGGATCTGCTGGAAGAGAGAATAAAGGATTTCGGGGATCTCTTCGTTATGGTAATTTCTTGGTTTCTGTATGATTATTTTTGGGTAGACTTTCAGCGAATCAATTCTTTCCCTTTCTCACATGAGTTAGGCAATAGAAAATATTGGATGTGTATGTATGTAAAAGGGAGATTTGGGAGTATTTTCAGAGATCATGATTTCTATGGATCTGGTGGAATTTCCGACGATACTGATGAATGTTTTCGATTGAGTGTTAGGGTGGATTATGGATACAAAATAATCTGGGTGGAGCTCTTCGGTTTTAATAGATGCTCAATTTGGCTGAAGATTGATTTTTTGATATCAAAATGGATTGCAAATGATAATTTTGGGCATTTAAAGTTGGTGATTGACAGAAGTATTGCGTGTTGCTTGTGTATATATATAACACCTTACGAGCTTTTTTTAGTCATATATTATCTGGTCACTTTTGACTTATATATCTTTATACTCTTGTTTTTTCTCTTGTTGTGTGAGGATAATCATGTCTCAAGGACAATGGCTTGAGAAGTCTGGGGGCCAGAAGAAGCAGGCGCCAAGTGGGGGTTTGAAGATTTTGATCCCGAAGTTTTACAACTCCACACTTATCACGTGGTATTCAAAGACTCTGATTGGCCGGTGCATGAATCCGCTCAAGCAGGAGATGAATGGGTTGCTTTATCATCTCCCACGAATCTGGAATGTTGAAGAGAGGGTGGTGGGCGCAGACTTGGGTCTTGGAAGATTCCAGTTTGATTTTCAGGAGGAAGAGGATATCATTGAAGGCTTAAGAATGAGCCATTTCATTTTGATAATTGGATGTTGTCTGTGGTGAGATGGGAACCTGTGGTGGAGGATAATTATCCTTTGAAGATCACTTTTTGGGTGAGGGCTATTGGAGTTCTTTAACTTAAGTTATGAATAAGTGTAGGGCCTTTGATATAGAGTCTCTGGTTTTTCATATTTTGTTCTCTTGGTTTAAGTTGCCTCTGATAAAGTCAGGGAGTTGGAATAAAGGAGTTGGTTCCCGTTTTAATTTTCTTAGTCTATGTTGGAGTATAAGGTTTCATTTGGAAGTATGTATTTTTGCTTTGGTTATGAGGTTAATAGGGTATCGGAGTATCTTGGAATTGGTCTATAGGTGTCCGTATAGTTGTTCCAATGGTTTGTGGAAATGGTTAACGAAATGGATGATGGTCTGGAATGGTTACTAGTCTGGTCCAGTTATAAGTTTGTTGGATGCTATTACAGGAATGGGCAGTCAGGTTGTGGCTTGTGATTTGGTCTCAAAGTCATACAATTTGTATGCAAAGTTGCGCAAGGAAAGAAGCTGGAAGAGTGGTCTTACTGTTTGGTTTTCAAATTGGAAGATGTATACGATTTGGTTAGGTTTTCATGCTGGGGACCGTTGCTGGCGGTGTTGCGGACGTTACGAACAAGCAGGTAGCAAGTATCGGGTTGAAGTAAATAGGAGCTTCCGTGTTGAGATCAGTTTATCTCTTCGGTTCAGTTGTATAAGTCAAGTCGATGATACAAACCTTATGCTTATTGACGATAATTTGTTAATCTTCTGGACATGTTTTTATTGTTATGAATATAAGTTTTCTTCTCTGAATGGTTTCGGTGCGATTATAATTTATTTCTTCTTGATGGCCTGGGGGACTGGTGGAGTGGGAGATTTGGATTTAGATTTTTGTGGGTCGCAAGTGTTGATAAAGCAAGTGCCTGATGAAACTTGTTGTATGTCTTATTCTTTACTTAATTGGTTTGGACAGAACGTGTATTATGGATCTACAAATGCTTTATTTTTTTGTATTTTTCAACACAAAATTCATCAAATGATTACACAAAGGAAAAATGGGGATATATGTGGGATTTAGCTATAAAAGATTATCATATAGGGACACGATTTTTTTTGTAATGGTTACAATTATCGTGATGAGGGTTTTAAAAATTTTTTAAAAATAATATAAGGAATTGGATATAAAAATATTGAGTTGGAATTGTAGAGGAATGGGGAACAATTATACGATTAGTTATCTGAGGGATATATGGCATAAACATAAACTGGCGTTTCTTTTCTTATCGGAAACAAAACAACTGTTTAGTTTTGTTCAGAATTTTCAATTTCATTTTGGTTATAAACACCTACATACGGTGGATCCTATTGGGAGGAGTGGAGGACTGGCCCTTTATTATGACCATGATTCACCGGTTTCTATTATCTATTCAAGTAATAGAATAATAGATATTGAAACCAAATATAAAGGAAAAACAATTTTTATTGCTTTTGTATATGGGGACCCTGTTCAGGGTCTTTGAGACCACGTCTGGGAACGTCTTACTCGAATTGGGATAAATAGAGTGGAACCATGGTTTATTATTGGGGATCTAAATGAAATAAGAGGTAATCATGAGAAGGAAGGGGGGGTGTTACGACACGCATCCACTTTTGTCGATTTTAATAATATGATCGACAATTGTGGTTTTTTGGAATTTCCGTCTGTGGGAAACACTATGTCATGGAGTGGGACGAGGAATAAACAGACGGTAAAATGTAGATTAGATCGGGCTTTAGGGAACGTGGAATGGCACACCCTATTCACGTCCGCCTTTGTCAAGTATTTGGGAATGGTAGGTTCGGATCATAGGTCTATTGTGACGAATTTAGATGAGAAACAAGTAAGAACGAAAAGGCAATCTTGGTTTGATAAGAGATGGATTGGTATGGATGGTCTTATGGACTCCATTTCGAAAGGTTGGTCTACAGAAAGGCCAAGTCATAATTCGGGTGTTGTAGATAGAATTATCAACTGTAGACGTGAAATTTCGGTTTGGAGGAAAAATAATCCTCCATATGGGAAGGAAAAGATTAATTCTCTTCAGAAGGCTTTGGAGGACATTCAGTGTGATAATACCAAGACATATGAGGAGGTGCTAGAGGTTTCCAGGAAATTAAAAGAAGCTTATAGGGATGAAGAATTATACTGGGAACAAAAAAGTAGAACGACTTGGCATGCAAAAGGGGATATAAATACAAAATTCTATCACGCTCTAACTAAGCAGAGACGAATACAAAATAAAATTGTGGGTTTGCACAATAGTGATGGTAATTAGGTACCATCGGAATCTGAGGTAAAAGGCGTTGCGATAGATTATTTTAATGAGTTGTTTGCGACGACATCACCTTCGGGCTATGAAGAATTTCTAAGGGAGGTACCTACTATGATTACAGAGGATCAAAACAGGTCTTTAACTTCTTGGGCATCAGTGGAGGAAGTGAGATCAGCTTTATTCATGATGCATCCTGAAAAGGCCCCAGGACCGGATGGAATGACGGCTTTATTTTTCCAACAATCATGGTCGATTATTAGATCAGATATCACAAATATGGTTAACGAGTTTTTTAGGACTGGATATTTGGAGGAGAGGATGAATATGACCAATATTTGCCTCATCCCAAAGACAGTGCGACCAAGTAGAATGACGGAATTGAGGCCCATCAGTTTATGTAATGTGGGTTATAAGAATATTTCGAAGGTGCTTTGCCAACGGCTGAAGAGGCTATTACCACAATTGGTATCAGAAACACAATCTGCTTTTGTCTCTGGGAGACTGATTTCAGATAACATATTAATTGCACAGGAGATGTTTCATGGATTAAGAACGAATAATTCATGTAAGGAGAAATTTTTGGCTATAAAGACAGGTATGAGCAAAGCGTATGATAGGGTTGAATGGCCTTTTATTGAGGCGATGTTGCTAAAGCTGGGTTTTGCACAAAGGTGGGTACCTAGGATAATATCTTGTATTACGTCGGTACAATATAAAGTTTTGATTAATGGTCAACCAAAAGGACATATTGTACCAAACCGAGGACTTCGTCAGGGTGACCCGTTATCACCTTATTTGTTTATTTTGTGTACTGAGGCATTAATAGCGAATATACAGAAAAAGGAAGAAGAAAAATTATTAACGAGGTTAAAAATTGTGCGTGGTAGTCCGGCAAGAATGTGAGATTATCCATGAGATTTTAAAAGACTATGAGAGAGCATTGGGGCAACAGATTAATTTCATGAAGTCTTCAATTCAGTTTGGACATAAGGTACCGGATGTAGCACGTTTAGAGGTACAACAGGTTTTGGGCATTACAACAATTGGTGGTATGGGAACATATTTGGGGATTCCCGAAAGACTTGGTGGCTCTAAAACACAGGTATTTGGTTTTCTTAATGAAAGGGTCAATAATAAGGTTAATAACTAGACTATTCGATTCATTACGAAAGGAGGAAAGGAAGTTTTAATTAAAGCAGTGGCATCCCCTATGCCAACTCATGTTATGTCTTGCTTTCGTTTACCAAAAACGGTTATGAAAAACCTTACCAGTACGGTTGCCCATTTTTGGTGGAGTGGCAGTGGCAATACAAAAGGTATGCATTGGTTTGCATGGGATAAAATGTGCAAAGATAAACCGGACTGTGGTATTGGTTTTAGAGATATTCAAAATTTAAATACGACGTTATTAGCAAAACAGCTATGGAGGTTAATCGATAAACCTGATTCTCTTTTCGCTAGAGTTTATAGAGGAATATACTATAGGAAATCTGATCCTTTGGATCCAATCAGATCATATTATCCCTCATATGGGTGGAGAAGTATTACGTCAGCTAGATCTCTGGTTAATAAAGGGCTAATCAAAAGAGTGGGAACTGATTCAAGCATTTCAGTCTGGAATGATCCTTGGATCCCTGCTCCTCGCCCGAGGTCAGCAATACCAAAATGTTCGAATCAATATTTGAATCCATTACTTAAGTGGAAGATTTAATTAATCCAGTCGATCTCTCTTGGAATCTGGATCTGCTCAAAGTATATATTCACCAGGACGATGTGGATATTATAGGGAGTTTAGCCATTAGCCGTAACCCAAAACCAGATTCATATGGATGGCATTTTACCGATCACGGTCGATATACGGTTAAATCAGGTTATCAAACGGATAAATTATTTCCGGATATGGGATCTCCGGATAGAGTTTTGGGACCAGATATTAAACAACTTTTGGCTCATTCTTGGAAGCTTCAATGTTCACCAAAGCTGAAACATTTTGTTTGGCAGATACTTTCGGTTAGTCTACCTGTAACCAAGAATCTTATTCACATGGGATAAAATGTGATGTGCAATGTCAAATATGCGGTGCAGAAGAAGAATCTATTAATCATGTTCTGTTTGAGTATCCATTAGCACTGCAAACGTGGGCTTTATCTAATATTCCCTCATGCCCATGAGTTTTCCCCACCCCGTCACTTTTCACAAATATGGACCATCTTTTCTGGCGGTTACCCAAGGAACCGGATTTGAATTATTTCCCATGGATATTGTGGTATATTTGGAAGAATAGAAACACTAAAGTTTTTAAGAATCAGATAAAAACCCCTTTTGATATTCTTCGGATGGCGGAGATAGAAGGTGTTTTGTGGGCTGAAGCCCAGACAGAGGAGTCTATAAATCGTGAATCTCTATATATTGCAGAGAACCATTTTCCACATGGAGTTAACAAGTTTTATATAGATGGAGCATGGAAGGAACATGATCTTTATACGGGGCAGGGATGGGTCTACAGAAAAGATGGATCAACTGATACTATGATGGGTGCAATGTCTATTCGCAGGAGTCTATCACCTTTACATGCTGAATGTGAATCTTTGATATGGGCGATGGAGTGCATGAAGACCATACAAATCTCAGAGGTGGTGTTTGCAACAGACTGTTCTCAATTGGTGAAGATGGTGTCTAAACCGACAGAATGGTCGGCGTTCACTACACACATGGAGGAGTTTCTGCGATGTAAGGAATTCTTTCTTAGCTTTACTATCCATCATATACCAAGGGCGCAAAATACTCTAGCGGATAAGCTGGCACGGGGTGCTAGGACTTCGCCATCTGCTATGGTTTATGTTGACTCAGTTCCCCCGAAGTGGCTCTCGGACCAGGAATCTTCTTAGTTTCATAGCCTTTTGTTGTAAAAAAAAAAAAAAAAAAAAAAACCTATTTGAACCCTAAATCCTAAACCCTAAACTCTAAAACAACCCTTAAAACTATATCTTTTCATATTATAACTTCAAATCTTAAAATTAAATTCAAAATTTAATCTTTTTAATCTTAATCTATAATTTTCTAAATATAAATCTTAAATCAAACCCCAAATCATAGGTGAAATGAAGTGCCTAAGTTGAAACTCTAAACCTATTTCTAAATCATAAACTCTAAACATAAACTTTAAAACTCTGATAATTTCATACTTTAATCTCAAATCTTAAATTTAAAATAAAAAATTTAATATTCTCAATCTTAATCAATAACTTCCTAAACAAAAAAAAAATTAAATCTCAAATTTTATATCTAAACACATTTATAATTTCCAACATTCTTTAGTTTTTTTAACTTTAACTTTATAACTAAACTCTAAACTCCAAACTCTCTTCCCCAAACCTCAAATGTACGTCAAACCCTATGTATTGTATCATAAATTGTAAATCTACGCACATAAATTGAAAATCTAATTAATTTTCAAATTTTGATCTCAAATTTCAATCTAAATTCAACATAAACTCTATTAATTCTTTAAAATTTTAAATCTAAATCTTAAATTTAGTTTTTACATCAATTTTCTAAACTTCAATTTCGAAATTTAAAATTTTAAACTCTAAACTCTATTTCATAAACCCTTAACTCTATTTTCTAATACCTAAATACCAATCACAAAGTTTAACTATTAAAATTTAAATCTAAATTTGTAAATTGTGAAATTTAAATCTAAATTTGTAAATTGTGAAATTCAAATTTTAGATTTTTCCCAAAATAGTTTTTTATTTTCTAAAATTTATCATAAATATTTATATCTTAAACATACACAAAAATGAATAGGAAAACAATGGATACAAAGAAACAATTACAAAATATCTGATTGGTCAACATAATGTGGTCAATCACGTTAAAGGGTGCAGATCATTCTTTATGTAACCACAACCATTGATGAAAGTTAATCTAACGGACACAATGCACAAAGATTAAAAACCACATTTTTTCTTCTATCTTCTTCCTCTCTTCCCGCTTACGGTGATTTTCTCTCTTCCCTCTTACAGTGGAAAATCTGATCTCTCAATCAATCTCTCTTTCTCTTCATACCTTTGCCATCTTCTCTTCTTTCTCTTCTTCTTCACTGGAAAAGCCGGTGGTTTGTTGGTGGTTCGTGGACGGTGGCTGAAGCTTTGTGAAGGTGGCTATGGTGGCTGAAGCTTTGTGAAGGTGGGATCGTGGCTGAAGCGTCTAGATTTAGGTTTAGTTAATCAATTAGTTTAGTTATGTTTACATTAACTAGTTGGTTTAGTTAGGGTTAGAGTAATATATTTATGTATTACTGGTTTAGTTTTGTAAACCAAAATTTATTGTATGTGGTAATCGTAATATACAATATGTATACGTTAATCACCTTATGTAATTATTATTATATGCATGCGGTTAACGTATACGTTGGTATGTGGTAATCGTAATATACAATATCAAAATTAAGATATGGACCTTTCTAAAATACATGTATATCTAATATACCCATATCTTTATTTTGGAAATTGATGAACATCTTCATCAACTTACGATTATCACATGCTCGGTTGATTAACAATTTAAACAAGATCGAACAAAATTATTTATCTATAATTAAATAAGATTCAATTTCAGTATTAAATAAGTAGGCTCTGATACCACTGTTAGAACTCATACCGGTTTATAACTATTTATAAATCAACCTATGAATTTATATGCCTAGAATCTCATGTCAATACTGAAATAAACTTAGATCTTAGAGTTTTGAATATACCTGGTTATTCTGCAGCGGAAGGATAAATAAACCAAGTCGAGATTTCTTAACATTCCAAACGTCGTGCCTCTACCGGTATCCACACGCACACAAATTGGATCGATACGGGATGCTAGTGCCGTCAAGATCAGATATTAAACCTTGACAAACGTTTTGTCACTCTTATATATCTTTTAGGGTTTGCCGTCGTGGATGGATGATCATATCATCAAAGTATCATTGTCCTATATAGACAATCTTTTGACCTAATACACGTGACTAACAATCTTTTGACCTAATACACGGGACTAACATTTACGTAATTAGTCCATTAGGCAAAGGCCCACTTAGAAACATTAGTAGTTTCTTTATCTTACGTGCTTAACATATAATTATATATAATGTACTTATATCATATATAACACACATATATATTTATGTTACTTATAAAACCCAAGATATCATTGATCCAATTTGCTTAGGTGTGTGACCCTGTAAGATCATATAAAATTACTAATGGATTCTCAATCCATAGATTATAAGCGGTTTCTACCAAAACATTATAACCACCTAAATTTACACGATTGTCAAACGTCGACGTTACGACTTTAACAAGAGCAAGTACAAATGATTTTAGGACATTCCCAACAAGACCGCCTTGCAGAAGAGAAATCCGCATTGAAGGCTAGATCGTGGTTGATGGATTTAAAAAGGGTTTAACGCGTTGAATCTGTAACTGGGAGCGTTTCGGTTGATTAAAATGAAGATAAAACGACGCGATCAAAATCCAACGTCTTTGTTCTTCACGTTGACTACACCATCTCAATCACTCAAACGGCGCAGAATAATGATAGCTTAGGGTTTATCGATACCAGCTGGGTTACATGAGAAAAAAACATAAAGCCCACACTCATAATGCCGCCCAATTATATAGTTGATTCACTCGATTAAACGCACTGTATAATTAAAAGGGGACAAGTGTCATACTCTCCATGCACTATTTACTGACGTGGCAGCCTAGGAGAAGAGAATATCCCTTCTTTATAATAATAGATATGAAGAGGTGACTAAATCTTTATGTAACGTTGAATCCATGCATTTGGTACGTGGATTCATATACATTGATGTGTATTTTTATTTTTTTGACAACAGATGTGTATATTTTTGTTATTTTTCCTTTAAGTAAATTTACTTACTTTTAAAAATATGAATTATATAATTTTCGTAAGAAAATATGATTTTTTATTTTATTTTTGCTCAACTACAACTTTCATTATCCAAATATGTGATTACAAGATTTTCAACCTCGAAAAATTTTAAGCCCCACATACATCGACGGATCTAGTATCACCCAGGAACATTTAGAAAGATCATACGCTACCCGAATCAAAACGTCGATGTATTTTTCACCACGACGAGCTGAATTCATTCCATGACTCAGAATGAACCGTCTCTTAAACCACCTAATTCTACCACTAAAACCAGATAACAAAGCTAGTTCTTAACCGGCGACATTCCTAAAAAGGGAATTTCAATTACTAAACCGAAGCAACCAGAACCAAAAGATTTGAGTGATTATCAAGACCGGCTGCTTCCAACACCCTTCGGGTGCGTATTCCCACTTAGGCTATACCGGTAGAGAAGGAGCAAAGCTTTGCATCTTTGAAGTTCGGGTTGAGACTTTGGCACCATCTACGGTCAATCTGGGTCCCTGCAAAGTAGAAGGAGCAAGGCTACCGGGTCTGACATTCAAAATGGTACTGCGAATGCATTGCTCCTAAGTGTGTATTCCAAGCCTCGTTACTCTCCCATTGACCAGGTGGAGGAGCTCTGAGTCTCACCAAACTCCGCCTCCGAGTACCGGAGGAGCAGCTTCTTCTATAGGGAACTCTCACGCCGATGTCGAAGCTTCGTTTGTCTAATGTGAAGCGCCTCTCTTCTAATCTCTGAGAGTACCATAGACGTTCCTTAACGGCTATCAAAGGTCAGCTACACGCAGCACAAGCGTTGGTCCCGCGACCACACGACCGCCTTACGAGTTCCGCTACGCCTCCGGACTGTTACCTCCAAAGTTCACATTGCGAGAAAGGGCGTTGAGCTGCACACACGCTGAGTAAGCTCCTGGTGCCTCTGCACGCAACCCTCTCCTCACGGATCTGAGAATCAAGCCATCCTTCCTGCCACAGCTTTTAGATCTGCAAGCTAAGAGTCCAGAAACGACACTACGCGCCTCCACCCCGAAGAACAAAGCCAACGAGACCAAAAGGGGAAAACGGCTCACGCTCCATCCTCAAAACCCTAAAAGCTGACCGTTCCAGAGGTTTCCCCCTTCACACTATTCGCCACTGCTCCAGATCCACCTTCGGTCTTCTCGTATATTTAGAGTAGTTCTTATGTATTTCTTAGTAACTTTGGAAAGAAACTGATATTGACTTAGGTATTTTGTACGCAATCTGAGTGGCATAACGACTCTTTGAAGAGGCTTGAATGAAGAAATATATTTTTAAAAAATATTAAATTATAAGTCTCAGAGACAGATTAGCAGGTGACCCCTATGCAAAATTCAAAAACCTTTAAGAAAGAACAAAAAAATAGGACGCAACAACAGCTAATACCATTCTTCTTCTGCGATTGGTAAAACCAATGTGGAGAGGAGAAACCGAAGCTCTTCTCTCTGTTAATGAGCACATTGTTGAACTGGTATCTTCCTTTCAGAACTTCCCCAATTGAAGCAAGATTGAGGTATATGTAATAATGTCACTGAGCAGTTATGTTATGTTTCACTCATGGTTTGGCGGGTTAAATGTGATTAATTGCAGACCAAGATCAGATCTCTTTACTTTGTCTTCGCACTCTTCGGATGCTAGATAATATGCTTATTATAAGCTTCACTTTCAACCTCATCTTCCTTTGTCTTTCCCCTGAAGTTTCAAATAGCTAATTGTGTTTTGTTAGGTTGATCAAGGGATGGAACCTGCAAGGTCTAACTCTTTTTATTAAGATAAAGATAAATGGTGGCTTCCATTGCCTTGTGTACCATCCAATGGACTTACAGAGAAATCTAGAAAGAAGTTAGACCACATTGGCGAGTTCCAGAGCCGGTCCTGAGATAAAGCTGGTAAAACCTATGTGTTAGGCGCCAAATCATGTTATCCCTTATATATTAAAGGATAAACATTTATAATAAATGCGTTCA
The DNA here is from genome assembly GCF_000695525.1 of Brassica oleracea var. oleracea. Lineage (NCBI taxonomy): Eukaryota > Viridiplantae > Streptophyta > Magnoliopsida > Brassicales > Brassicaceae > Brassica > Brassica oleracea. The sequence goes on from NC_027751.1 coordinate 29,502,492, forward strand.
CACTAAACTGGACACATGTCACGTGTAGAAACATTGTAATAAATGCGTTCACACTAAAATGGATACATGTCACATGTAGAGAGCTTTTTGGCCAAACTCTACATAAATATGTTCACACTATGTATATTACGTTTTTTAATGTAAAACTCACATTCATGATTCTTCTTTACGTTATTTTTACTGTTTACGAATAAAGCTGAACAAATTATTCATAAATTTTTATTCGATTAGTTATCCGTTTTGATTCGAACCGAAAAATCCGGATATCCGTTACTCTACGAAGCAAATCAAATACTGAAATGCAATATCCGTAAAAAAAAACAAATCACAAATATCAATATTTATAGGAACGAATATCCAATTTGATATGTTATATGCATATATATATATATATTTAAAGAATTATATATAAGTTATATATTATAGTTTATATAAATTTTACAATTTTTTTATTTAAATAATTTCATTTAAAGAATTTTATTTTTCATGTATTATTTTGAAAAAAAAATGTCATTTAATATTAATTAACAGTATCTTTATATATTTATCAACCATCTTTATATACTTTTACATACACATACATGTGCACATTGACGTGAGCACCTTATAAAATATCTAATTTTTTGGAAGTTGAAATATTCTTTTTCTTAATGTTTCTTTCACTATCGACCAAATTGTAGTAAAATGCTTTGTCTTAATAATTTTTTTTTGTTTTTAACCATTATCCGGTTAGAAACTATAATATGAAACCATTGGTTCGAGATCACGACTATCTAAGATTCATAACATGAAAACAAATAAATAATAGTAATTTTTGATTTTCGCAGGAAAAAAAACCAAAAACATCAAACATTTTGACCGAACAAATCAAATAAATATTGATTTAAAATGATAGTTATATTTTAGGAGATTAAAACAACCTAAAACCGAACCGATATCCAGATTAAACAGATTAATGTCTCTTTATTAAAAAATAACGAAACTAATAATCACATTTCGTGCAAGTCGCAGTTATTATCTGGTATATATTTAAAGAGCAGTACATTTCTAAAAGTTGATTGTGGTGTAGTAATCAAAGCTGTCATTATTGCTTTAATGAGTCATGGTTCGCGAGTTCACTAACCAAATCTTGAAAGATTGTGTGCCAATCAACAGTAAGAAAGTTTGCATTCATTAGCTACTTATCTCAAATTAAATCGTTTTTGATTCTTTTGTTTCTATATATAAAAGCACTTCATTAACAGTTTATTTGATCTATATTCAGCTTATGTTTCCCCTGGCCTGACTGTCTAAACCATCCCCTCTTCTATTGAACGATATATGTTTTCATTACATTCAAGGAAAATGTTCGTTTACTAGCCGAACTCGCTAAAACTTAGATCATGGCTCTGAATGGTTACTCCTTCCACAACGGAGCAGATGGAGTGCTACATATCGAACTTTGATAAGAATATGAGTAATATGAAATATATAGCTCCCACGATGATGAATAGGAGGGGGAAAAAACAAGAGAAATTGCACTCCACACATTAGCACTTTACCCTATTTAGCTCAATACCCATCGACTTACTTCTCCGTTATTATCGATATTTGTTGGACGATTTTAACCCTATAGTAATTTATCGGTTTTTTTTGTTTTCTTTTTTCAATTTTCGGATTAACTATAGTTACACGTAAAGTTTATTGTCAGACAAGTTGAAACCTATCCTTGTTCTTTAAAACCTTCAATTTCGATAATTCCTATCTAATCTTTTCTGCTATATATATTCTTATGTTCGTCTCTCCATCTATCTCAATTTTCGGATTAAATAGAAGCTTTGCATACGTCTCCGTCTGAGACAAGCTGGCTAGACCACAAGCAATAAAGAAACAAAAACCATGAACATCAAAGGGCCTCGAACCATACCACATAACCCATTCCAATCAGATTCCACAAAACCCATTCTTATTTTTGTATTATGTCACGACATAATTGATTTTATTTCCTATATAAAAAACTTAGGCGGATATTATTTTATTTGTCTTGTATAAAGTTTGTTCTAAACCATAACAATCATCATCAGAAATACCAAATTTTATATCGGGCTACAAATTCCTCTATAAATCTAAGCACTTAAATAGCTTGCTAATTCTTCGTTCAAGGCCTGCTATAAATTCCTATATCAATAAAAGCAAATAACTAATTCTGTTAAAAAAATATATTAAAAATTTGTGCTATAGAATATATACATGTTATTAGCCGGCTACATACATTAGATGGCCTAAACAAAATTTATCCGGTTATTATTCTTTTTGTCGTGGATAAAATTTGCTCTAACCATATCAGTTACCATCGATAAAAATATATTAAATTTTATGCAAATCTATTAAATGCATTTAGCCGGCTAACATATACTCCCTCTGTTTTTTTAATGTTACATATTCTAGATTTTTCACACATTTTAATAAAACACATTAAATTTGCATATTTTTTGTGTTTATCTTTGTTTTATAATTTTAAGCCAATAACAATTCAGTAAGTGCAATTAAGTTTTTTGAAATTTACAATTAGTTAATAAAACATGTATTGAAAATGTAAAAAATGGATTTTTTTAAAACAAATTTTTTTCCTAAAATATGTAATATTAAGGAGTAGAGGGAGTATATTATATGTGAATCGAAAAGCTAAACGATAAAATATGATGTAGCTGAAAGCCCTTTTACAAAAAAAAAAAATGATGTAGTTATGTTTACACGTAGGTTCAGAAGTGGTCGACTTCCTTTATACGTACGTGTTCATTACCTATAGCCCCTTTTTTCCCAAATTGAAATTGAAACTGTAACCCTACTTTTTCTCTGTTTTCTTCCTCCTCCGATCCCCTCGAAGACCCTATATGACCTATCAACCACCGTACAAACATAATCTCGTCTGTTTCACACATGTTTCAAATTCTCTCATAAATCATTTCCGATTTATCTGTTTAAAAATGTTTTTTTTTTCTTGGTTGTTCAAACAAAAAATTTAATTTTTCTACGGAGGTTATATTGGTTGTAAATTTTTACTCTGATGAAGTTTATTTGGAAATGGTAAAAATCTTCTGCTAGCATAGAGAGGGTTGGTAAGGTAAAATACACGCTCATAAATAGTTTGTCAAACTCCCAAAAACACTGCATTGGGTATTTCTTTAATTTAGCATATTTTGTGGTTTTTGAGTTAATTGACTCAAAAAACAATATTGCTGTATAAGCAACACCATCGGTGGGTGTCTAAAAATCAGTATCTAAACATAATAATATTAATATTTTATTTTAATACAGTTTTGTAATAAAACTTTATTTTTTCTTTAGAAAATTATTAAGTAACAACAATACACGTCGACGATTAGTATTTGGGGAGGTTCCTGCAGGGTGTATTTCTAGGACCTTGTCTCACCTTCTCTCTTCTTTTTCAAATATTTTACTAACTTTTACATTTAAGGACTCCAATAACATATCCTCGTTGGAGGTACTCTTGAGACTTTTCCAAGCATATATAAGAACAACTTTATAGGAGGTATCAAGTCACGAATAAACAAAGAAAAAAGTTGAGAAATAAAGAGAAAAGGTATCTCTGGGGAGACATTTTGGAAACCTTTTCAGATATTCCTTTGCCAAGTGTCTATATAATTAATGGCTTAGCTTTAATGAAGAAAATCAAAATTAGCTATTTTCTACAACTACAATATAATAATAATACTAACATAAAAACTTTAAGATACCGATGATTATTGGAAAGTTCTTAGGATGAGATTTTTATATTTCGCTAAAAATCTCATCTTAATAATCTTCCACTACAAGAAAACATATTTTTTACTATGGCAGTATTCGTTGTAAATTCGTCGTAAACGGGGTGTTACGACGAATTAACGTCGAAAGACGTTTCGTTGTTAAACGTCCGTCGTAACAGAGGTTTCGTCGTAAACGACTCGTTACGTTTACGACGAAATATATTCCTCGTAAAGCGCAGGGAAAGGATTCGTCGTAAACGACACGTAAGTATTCGTCGTAAAGCCCACGTAATTATTTCGATGTAAAGCACACGTAAATACTTTCGTTGTAAATCACTCGTAAACATTTCGAT
>NC_027751.1:29512133-29525535 GCF_000695525.1 Brassica oleracea var. oleracea
AACAAATCGATTGAAAACACAAAACCGAACACTAAATTGACAGGAAAACAACATCGAACCTAATCTAAATCCCTAAATCGGCAAGAGAAGGGTTCGATTTTACCTTCGTAGCGGGACGATTCCAATTCGCCTTTCCTCGAGAGCTTTTTTTTTTCTCCGCTTCGGTCGAAAATGATTTTTTTTTTTGGTATACGAAAGACGAAAGCCGACCAACGAATCACCCGCTGCCACGTTTCTAAGGATCAACACCTTTAAATCCGTATGTAAGGATTAATCCTTAGCTTATTTAGCTCAAATAATATTATTATAATCCCAAAAGCATATGATTATGCGCTAAGGACCATCAACGATCTCCCGTTGCAGCTGCTCTAATAATCATGCTCTAAGATTTGCACCGTCAAAATTGCTCTAATGAGCTTATTCTTTTTGATACCAGTAACAAATGTGCTTTATTATTATGTAAAATACAAAGTACGATTACAAGTATTCATAAAGCATCATTTCACATAGACAATATTAGACAAACTTTAAAATCATCAGAAAGAGGCTTGTCTTTAATTAGCGTTGCGTTTTACGTAAACAACAAATCAACATCTCAAGAACAAGTCATACTTTGTTTATGCAATATACTACACTCTTTAATTTAGTAAGGGCATTTATATGTCTCTTATTCCCTGCAAAATCGTTACAAAACTGGATCAGAGATATCTGTATAAACTTAACAAATGAAAGTAAATTTTACACAATTTCTTATTTATCGGACTGGACATTATCATTTGTGTGACCTAAAAGAAAATCTGAACGCTACACCAACAAAAGGTAACTTCAGGTAATTTGATAAGCTAATATGTGTATCCACTATATTTAGATTTTCATCTTTAGGTGAAGAAATTACGAAAAAGCATGAGATCGTACGTAATACTTATGGAGCTTCTATTTCATTTAATATATATAAGTACCTTAGCAGTTGCTCAAAATCAAGATTGCGTGACATGCAGTGCATGTTAGTAATAAAGCGACCCTGCATGCACCAAATATAATAATTTTTATTATATATAGAACTAGTAAGTTTTGCAAAAGAATGTAAAACGAACCCTTGTCAATTAAATAAATCTTTAACTTTGGATAGAAGAAAAACAACGATACCTTCCCACCAGTTTCCTCTTGATGCGCTTTTGGAATCGCCTTCCTGTGCATCTTTCTTGTACTGCATAAGTTAAAGATAAAGATGAAAAGCAGAATAATCTTGAAATCAATTATACATATAGGGACTACACATACATGTAAATAATATAATTTAAGTTTTTTAACGTTACTCACGTAGGTGTTATGTGTATGATAGCGACTACGACTTACAGTATCTTTATTAGTATTCGTTGTAGAGGAGTATTTCTCTTGGCCTCCATAGTAAATTGAAGAGCTCAAGTTGCATGGTGGTTCTGTTTCCTCATTATGGTAACTGTTTTTCTCCTTTATGTTGCTTTTTCCTCGTTCATCTACATATTATTATCACAAACGTAAATAAGTTTTCAATATGAGAAGAAAAAAACTAAATATAGACAATTAATAGAATTATTAAAATATCTAATAAACAATACATAAAGTACTCTAACTCATGATCTATAATTTTTTAAAACCCAGAGGATTCAAGGCCACAAAATATAAACTGATCGTTTAACTACGTGAAAAATAGATTTTCTTAACAGTTTGAACGTTTATAGTAACCAACTTGAAATAGAAACCACAACCTGGTTGTCAAAGTTTCTGAAGCTAAACGGAACATAGCCTACTTCTACTACATCTTTAACAAAACAAAACAAAAGAGCCCATGAAAGATTAGTTACTTGCAGATTGATACTTCACATGTCCACCTTGACTTGCAAAGTCCGTTTGCCTCCCCAACATCCCCTTTTAGTTCACAAGAAGAAAGAATTGGAGAGTAGATCAGCTTAAGTTTGTATATGAATTTAGAGCCCATAAACAAATGTAACATGCATATGTATTAGAATGATTCATGTATGCAATCAGATGTAAAAATATAGAAATTAAGTACCGCAGAGGGTCGTGGGAAGATGGTTGTGAACAATCCAGTGGTTGCTGAAGAAGATGAAGAAGAGACTCTTGGACCAAATATATGATCGAAAGAAGAAGAAGATGACGATGACGATGACGATAAAGCTGCAACAACCTTCTTCTTGTCCATGCCAAAGTTGAGTAGGTGGATATGTATGTATGTAAGTAAAGGGTTTTATTATTGGAAGATGAATCACGAAAAGAGCCTAGGGATGCCAAAAAGAGAAAGGATTAGATTTTCAGAGAAATGCGAAGAAAGAAGAGAACATGTGATGAGCAAAAGAGAACACGTGAAGATTTGCAGTTGTTTTCTGATGCTCTTATTAATTGTCGCCTATGCATATATATAGTTGAAAACTTTGACTACACATGTCTACATGTGATCTGGCTTTTAGATCATTTGTCGCCTATTTTAAATCTGACATTTTCTCTTTATTTATAGGTGTTAGATATGTCATGTGAGAATGAATAAATATGTTTTCAAAAATATAAAATTAGGATGAATAAAAATATTAAAAATAACAGAAAATATTTATAATTTTGGTGTTACATAGAGTTAGAGAGATTCGATCAAAATACTTAGTTAGAGGGCTTTTGTCAAAGTATTATATTGCAAGAACGGCTCAGTAATTTTGTTTTTCAGAATGTGCATTCAATTTTTTTTTCATTATAATATTATATTGATGAACTAATATAGTCACAATGGAGAGAATGTATTACTACACTCGGTACATATTTATGAAATTGAAATGATGGGTCATTCACTGTAACTTGTTTTGCGAGTGTATCTGCATGAATGTTGCATTCTCTTGGTACCCAGCACAACTGTACATCTTCCAACTTTTTGCTCCAGTGCCAAACATCTCTTATGTTGTACATTCCAAAACTGATTGATTTCTTTGTGATGAGATCCACCATGACTTTGCAATTACATTCGAAAATCACTCTTCTATATCCTTATGACCAAGTGTTTTGCATTGATAATAGTAAGGCTTGAATCTCACACTCAAGAGCAGAATTCGTTGTATGAATTGTTTGCTTGCCCTGCTCCTTGAAATTAACACTCCATCGTCATTTCTTTTAATCCATCCAACTTTACCCTTACGGTCTTTGTACATAAATGATCTGTCATAGTTGAATTTTTTCCATCCATGTAGAGGTCTTGTCAGTTAATTATGGCTTCTTCTTCTGTCTTGGGTTGGTGTTGCTACATGATTCTTAGCAACATATTTTTTGCCGCTTTCCATTCTTCATTGTCCTGTCGTGCCAACTTTAAAGAGGTCTTCCAGTGTAATTGACGTTTCTGAAACATAAGAGTGTTTCTATTTTTCCATAGTATCCAAATACTCAAAGACTGATATTCTAGATTTCTGGTGAACTAATATTTCTTCCAAAATCTTAGACGATGTCAGCAAAAGTCTCTTTGCCCGAACAAATATTTTATCTAAAAAATGTCGGTGGGATAAATAGGCTGAAAACATATTATGGAGTTTAGTCTCTCGAATCCGGTGTGTTCCGGTAGAAAATTTCCAGTTAAGCATGTTTTAAAAATTATTCAGATTTAGGTTTATATATGTTCGTTTTGGTTTGCTATCTTTATTCTGTCTTCCGCTATTTTATTGTAGAGCGAGAGATTGAAAAAGAGAGAACAATTAACTTATAAGATTGGATTTAGTCCACAACGGTGATAAATGGACGAAAAAGTTATGCTGAGAGTGAACCACTCACTCACTATAAGTTTTATTTCTTACTTTAATCGTCTTATGAGGGTGATACCGATCGATCATAACAACAAATCGTTTGATTGAAATTGGCTCAAACTTTCAGCATATTTATTATTTTAGGCATAGATATTTCGAGTTTTTAAGGTGTTTTTGTAAAGCTGGAGTAGTCTTGTAGTATTTGTTTTTCTTATATGGAGAATACTCTTGGAAAGGTTACGCGGTACATACGCTACTAGAAGTGGTAATCGCATCAATTGATGTAGGAATCCTCCAAAATTATTTCCGTGAGTGACATGATGTCGTGCCCACATTAAAGTCAATGAATATTTTCGAGGCAGATAATATGCAAAATGCTTTCCAAAGTATTTGCAAAATAACTTTTCGTTCTAGAACATTGTCGTCTGTTCCAAATGAACTAATAAATTCTGATATTAGAACTAAAAAATCATTCAAAAACAAAACTGTCCTGATCATACGAAATTCTCAAATAAATAAATAAATGTGACTGTAAATATTTAAAATATTTCATAATTTATCTGTTATCTATATTATTATTTTTGATCAAATCTGTTATCTATATATGTATTGTTATTTTGCTGTTGTCTCGATAGTCGATACTGAAACAGTTTTCGTAAGTGTTAGGGCATCAGCAGTGGGAGTACCTCAAAAGGTATCTTCCCATAAAGTTAATATAAAAAAATAAAAATGTAAGAGAAAGGCACATATTTAGTGAGAATCGATTGGTCTCCAAGGTACCCACGAACTAATGATGATAAAATTTCTAACACATGGCAATGTTTTAGTGGTGTAAAGGTTAAAAAAAAATTATAATTATATTATTAATTACTAATATTTTATTATTTTCTGAGAAATCCCACTCACCTTCGACCGCTGCATGTGCCCTTAGAACACGATTATTGGAGGATTCTTAAGGTGGAGTTCTTAGCGCAATAAGAACCTTACTCTTAACTAATAATTAAAAAACCTAAGAACCGTCTCTTAAAACTCTTATTTAAGAGCCGACTCTTAGTTTTTTTACTTAAAAGTTAAGAGACAGATTCTTATATTCCACTAAAAACTCCACCCTAAAACCTTTCCAATAATCATGATCTTACGTATCCACTACATTAAAGCAGTACTTTATCTCGTTCGAATTTATCTCGTTCGAAGACCAATTGCATGTCTCGTTTTTCAGTATAACTTTTAGAATGTATCAGCTGGAAATCATTGCTACTTAAAAGACTGAAATATAAAAACAAATCAGTATCTTTGATTGAAATAAAATAACTTTTTACGCTTTTAGTTTACAACAAACACACAAAAAGCAACAAAGGACGTTTTAACATAGAAAATAAAAAAATTTCAATGAAAGACATAGAACATACAAAACGTTTAGATGGAGGTTTGGAAAGAACTAGCGGGTCAACATTTATACCAATCTACTGGTAATTGATGTAATATAATGAAACTCAAAAGAAGAAAGTAAATTTTTAATGTGCTGGAGAATATAAGTATATAAAGGACCAGAAGATCAGTAAGGTCAAGTTAGATTCGCTATAGTGATGTAAGATTCATCAATAACAGAGGGCTGACTCTCTTTGTTGTCTTTGCTACTTGCGTGTTGTGGAATCAACACAATTCGAAAACAAAAGGATACCATATATAAGAGCATTTACTCAAAAATACCACATTTTTAAAATACTACAATCTGTAGATTTAGGACGACTTAGTAGAAGAAGAAGCAGAAAAGGAAAAAAAAAACAGTTGATATGGTGTGAGTTATTAACATTTACAGTAATTATAAAACTGCTAACTAGATACAAAAGAAAATAACAAGATGAATTATTGTTCATGAAAAGGACACCACATCTGTATATTGACATAGAGAATGCTGGAGAGAGAAGCATAGCCACAGATAAGGTATATAGAGAAGATATATAAGCTAAAACAAATATTCCCTCTGCTCCTATAGTTCGAAACTTGGACCAATATACCAATAAGAATCACTTGTTACTGGTTGACATTACATTTGAGCAGTGTTTGCTGTAAAATATCTGATCTTTTACTTCCACGTTACATAAGCATCGGATGCTATGGGCTATTAACTAGAACTGTACAGTGTTAATTTCGCAATAATCTAAATCACTGGATATAACAAAAAAAGACATGTATGAAACAGAACACGTTATATCACATTTAACAGAAGGCATCAATACTCTGAATGTACATGAGGTAACACCAAACCAATTCGTGAATAATAAGAGCCGAAGTGAGGTTTAAGGCCAGAATTATAAGGCCAGAAGACATTGTTTAAGTTTGTGTTTAATCAAGCAAATGGGACATGAGTAAGCATTGAGTATAAGCATCCCATGGTAAACTCCTTACATGTCAGTTAAAAGCTTGAAGGGAGAAATCAACTAGAGAAGGTCACTATAGAGTTTTAGATCCAATTCCTTAGGTTATTATCTTGCTCAACTTTGTGATTTAATCGATTTCTTGTTTTCGTTTTCAGGTTTTGCTATCGAGATCAAAGTAAAGCAAATGACACAAGAGATTGTTCACCCGGTGTTCGCTGATCTACTCACCGGGGAGGGAATCGGAATCCCTCAACTGCTTCACTATCAGACTTTGATCAAGGTTACAAGCTCAACAACAATGGCGTATCAACACCAAAACAGAGTAATACAAGAGAGTTTAGCAAGCTTATGGCTTCCTCTATGAAGCCGGAAAGTCACCGCCGGAATGATCCAACCTGATCGTGTACCGCTTTCGTGACTCCGTCGCACTTCAACCTCGTGATCTCAGCTAAGTCATCTCCTCTCTCCCTTGATCTGATCTCTCGATCGTCTTTTTTTTTTCTCCTTTGAATCTGGCCGTTGTAACAACCTTATCCACTTACTGAGAGGTGAAACGCAACGTTTCATTTTTTATTTGATAGCAATGGACTTGAGACTTGGGCTTCCTACTTTTGCAGGTTAAGGATGAGACGGGTCGCGTAACGCGAAGCCCACATGGAGTTTGACTGAACCTTAGATCCACAATCTCCACTTTTCAGACAGAACACCAAAGTGTTGTCTCTCTCTCTCTACGAAACCCTAGCCCATGTGTCTCATTCCCTTTTCTCGAAGGCGATTTCTCACCTTCACCGTTTTGCGTCCTTCTATGACGACTTCTGGAGCGTCTACGATGCTCCTTCAACACCTGAGAGCCCATGTAACAACAAGGTACTCTCTGTATCTCTTCTCCTTTCTTCAGTTACTTTTCTTCAAAATAACTTCACATCGGATCTTTCTCCGACTAACCTTTCTCTGTCTTTTCTCTGCAGATCCTCGAGGAACTCAACCCAACTTCTGATCAGAACACTCTGCATGATCGGGAAGCTGAACCGACGAACCTCGACCGATTCGGCAAGAACCCGATCTGAGTCAGATTTCTTCAGAATCAACCATCTGACATCAAAAGCTTCGACCTTTCCTCATCATTGAACCTAGATAAGTCTTTTCTGACTTTTCTCTTTTCCGATGAATCACTGAAACCTTTCTGATGAACTGATGTTGACTATAGAAACCCTTTCTGACTCTAATCTTTACTCTGTTTCAGGAAACCCGAAGAGACTCCACCTGAAACTGAACTCCTCCAGAGAAACTTTACCTCGCTTCCAATACTCGGGTAACGAATTCTTCTTTGTTTCTCAAGTTAGTTTGAGACAAGATTCGATAACGTCTGATGATATGTTAATGTTATCTAACCTCACTGTCTCTTTTGTTTTGCGAGGTAACCAACAACGGAGACACATCGTTACCCGAAGCCACTTCTTCTTCAGAACAGGTTCACCAGCTCAGAACACAGCCTGATCTTCGGACCAGGTAACACTTTCAGTTGGATTCTTGCTTGTGTGAATCTTGTGTAGAAAAATGTCACCCTAAGCAACAATATCACGGATGAAGTGATATTTGTTAGCAACATGTTTAGTCTTTTCGTGAAATACTATGTTCTTTGCTAGAGCTAGGGCACTCTGTGAATCACAATGCATCTTAACACTACATGTCTGTAGACCTAGTTCTTCACATATAGCTTTTAACCAAACTGCCTCTTTGGTTGCTATGGAGAGTGCCATATACTCTGCCTCAGTAGTCGATAGAGCTACAACTGACTGTAAATTTGATCTCTGCGAAATTGTATTACCCCAAACTTTAAACACATAACCAGTAACTGATCTTCGTCAGTCCAAATCAGCTGAATAATCTGAATCTGAAAACCCTTCAATTGAACACACTGAACTCTTAACAAACGTTAAACTGGTTTTAGATTCACCCCTCAAGTATTTAAGAATCCACTTAACTGTCTGCCAGTGATCCATTCCTGGTTTGGACATGAATCTGCTCATAACTCCCACTGCATGAGCTAAGTCCGGTCGGGAGCCTATCATGGCATACATTAGGCTCCCCACAGCACTCGCGTAAGGAACTCCTTCCATCTTCGCAGCTTGTTCTAATGCCTCTGCCTTGGTTAGACTCTTCAACTTTAATTGAGTCGCCAATGGAGTTGTAACTGGTTTAGAATCTTCCATTCCAAAACTCTTTAGTACTTTCTCAATGTAGGCTTCCTGAGATAGCACTAGTGTTCCTTTCTTTCTGTCTCGGACAATGTCCATTCCAAGAATTCTGGAAGCTCTTCCCGAATCTTTCATTTCAAATTCTCTGCTCAGACTGTCTTTCATAATCTCAACCTCTGTCTTGTCTCCTGAAGCTATTAGCATATCATCAACATACAACAGTAGATAGATAGCCTTAGGAGTATCCACGTTTCTCATATAGACACATGAATCGTAGTCACTCTGTAGAAACTTTTCCTTCTTCATAAATGTGTCAAAACGTAGATTCCATTGTCTCGGAGATTGCTTTAGACCATTAGAGATTTTCTTAGAAGATACACCTTGTTCTCATCGCCTGGTTTCACATAACCTTCAGGTTGATCCATTATAATCTTCTCATCTAGGTTTCCATGTAGAAACGCGGTCTTGACATCCAAGTGTTCCAATTCATAATCTATATTCACCACAATTGAGAGCATCAGTCTTATTGAGACGTGCTTGACTACTGGTGAAAAGATTTCATTGTAGTCAATTCCTTCCTTCTATGAGAATCCCTTTGCAACTAGCATGCCCTTATGTCAACAAGGTTCAACACCAGGAATACCAGGCTTATACTTGAAAATACACTTGCAGCCCACGGTCTTTTGACCTTTTGGCATTTCAATTAAATCCCAAGTGTGATTTCTTTTCAGAGAATCCATCTCTTCATTAGCTGCATTATTCCAGTGCTTCCAATCTTTACTCAGCTTCCTCGAAAGATTTTGGTTATTCCCTCTCAATGTCGTCTGCCACTTCTAAAGCATAATCAACTAAGTTTGCATACTCATATCTCGACGGTGGCCCCACATTCTGTCTTCGAACCCGATCTCTAGCAAGCATATAGTTATCAACAGAACTCGCAGATTCAGTGTCTTCAACAAATGTCAAATCCTCTGTCTCATCATCACTTTCTGATTCACTTGAACTTCCCGAATAATCTGATTCTTGTTGAGATACACTTGTATTTCCAGGATCAAATGTTTCTCCATGTTCATAGTTAGGACCACTAGGTCCTCGTATCAGACTGGGACTGAATGAAACTTTCTTCTTAGAATTTTTAGCTAGCTTGTTTGTTTCAACTGATTCATCCTTACCATCTGTAGATTTATTTGCTTGCGCATCTTTGTAAAGTTCATCTTCCCTGAACACAACATTCCTGCTTGTGGTACACTTAAGTTCTTCTGGAATCCACACTCTGTAACCTTTAACTCCAAATGGATAACCTACGAAAACTCCTTTCACGGTTCTAGGTTTAGTTTTCTCTTGAGTGACATGAACGTAAGCTGTGCAACCGAACCTTCTCAAGTGTGATAAATCAGACATGTTCCTGACCAAACTTCCTCTGGTAGTTTGAAGTCTAAGGTTGGATTTGGAGTCCTGTTTATCAGATACACTGCTGTAGAAGTAGCTTCTGCCCAAAACTCTTGTCCCAAACCAGTTTCCGCAAGCATACTTCTCACTTTATCCATAATGGTGCGGTTCATACATTCTGAAACCCCATTATGTTGAGGAGTGTAAGTACAAGTGTGATGTCTTTTAATCCCAATTGTCCTGCACAACTCATCAAACTGATTGTTGCAATATTCCAAACCATTGTCAGTACATAGACACTTGATTCTTTTCTCTGTGTGGCTTTCAACTGCTTCTTTCCACTCTTTGAACTTAGAGAATGCTTCATCCTTAGTTTATAGAAAATAAACCCACACCTTTTTAGAGAAATCATCAATGAAACTTATGAAATACTTGCAACCTCCAAGAGTTCTCGGAGTTGACGGAGAACCCCAAAGATCTGAATGTACATACTCTAGGATGCCTTTAGTAGTATGCTTAGCCGTAGGAAAACTTTGCTTGTGTGATTTTCCAAGAACGCAACTTTCACAAAACTCTAGTTTCCCCACTTCAATCTTTGGTATAAACCCTTCTTTTACAAGCAACTCCATGTTCTTAGGACTGATGTGACCCAATCGAGAATGCCAAACTTTAGTCTTCACATCAGTAGATTCACTGACATTTGCTTCACCTCGAGACACGGTTCCTTGTTGATAGTACAATCCATTCTCATATTTGCATGTGATCACCTTCTGTCCATCTTTATAGAATGTTATAGTGAAATCTCCACCTTAATAGTTACATCCTGATTTCTCTAACATTCCATAGGAAATTAAGTTTTTACTCATTTCTAGCATATAACGAACATCCTTGAGAATCACTTATGTACCGTCTTCATTAATGATTCTGATTTTACCAATGCCTTTTACTTTGCATTGCGTGTTGTTTGCCATTAGAACTTGACTTCGATCTCCTTCTTGTAGATCAAACAAGACGCTCTTGTCTGGTGTTATGTGAAAAGTGCAACATGAATCTAGAACCCGCACTTTTCTTGAATCATGTGTGCTTGCCGTAAGAACTAGTGGTTGTCTTATTTCAGTTGTCGTGTTCACGTCTTGTTCACCATTAGTTCTTTGAGCTCTGTTAGGACAGTCTCATTTCCAGTGATCTTCTTTGCCACATGAGAAACAAGTTCCTTTCTTTGTCTTATTTGATCTTCCTCTGGACTTTGATCTATCACTTCGGCTCCTTGATATGTTGTACTTCTTGTTGTTACCATTATCTGATCGCTTAGATGATCTGCCTCTTGATTCAACATATAACCCTTCAGAAGAAATCTTTTTCTGGTTTAGTAATCCCTTTTGTCTAAGCTCTGCTTCTTTTGAATATGTTGAGGTAACAACTTCAGAGATAGTGAGAGTGTCTCTGCCAGTTCTGTATTGAAGAGTGTGGACTTGTGGCTCATACGCAGCAGGAAGACCAGAGAGCAACTGTATAGCTTTATCCTCGTCTGGTACAGTAATTTTTAGACTTTCCAGATCAGCTACTAGCTTTATAAATACATCCACATTTTCTTCAATTGATTTGTGTTCTTCCATTTTGTAACAGGAAAACTGCTTCTTCAGATAGATCATGTTTGGAAGAGACTTGAGCTGATACAACTTCTCCAAAGATTTTCACATACCAAGAGTTGTCTGCTCATGCATGACCTTCCGCAAGATAGAATCACTCAAGCAGGTACCAAGTAAGCTTCTCACCTTTAAATCCTTGTCAAACTTCTTCTGATCAATCACCGGTTTCTCACCTTCCTCTTGTTTTTCTGATGAAGAGTAAACCGTGAAGTCATCAGTATGGCTACCAGAAGCCCTTGGATCTCAAGCTATCCCATCATCTTGAACTTCCACATGCCGAAGTCTCCTTTACCATCGAACTTATCCATCTCGAATTTTCCTAGAGTTTGTTCCATCTTGAACCATAGAGACCTCGAGATTCACTTCACACCGAAGACAAAAACTGCAACAACCACAACAACACAAGCAAGAATATCTCAAACCACAACGATCGCAAGACGCAATCACAGATAAGAGATCTCTCTCCTTTCCTTCTATCAGATCTGATCTTACTCTTGCCTTAGCACCCAACCTTGTGCTCTTATACCACTTGTAGAGTTTTAGATCCAATTCCTTAGGTTATTATCTTGCTCAACTTTGTGATTTAATCGATTTCTTGTTTTCGTTTTCAGGTTTTGCTATCGAGATCAAAGTAAAGCAAATGACACAAGAGATTGTTCACCCGGTGTTCGCTGATCTACTCACCGGGGAGGGAATTGGAATCCCTCAACTGCTTCACTATCAGACTTTGATCAAGGTTACAAGCTCAACAACAATGGCGTATCAACACCAAAACAGAGTAATACAAGAGAGTTTAGCGAGCTTATCACTTCCTCTATGAAGCCGGAAAGTCACCGCCGGAATGATCCAACCTGATCTTGTACCGCTTTCGTGACTCCGTCGCACTTCAACCTCGTGATCTCAGCTAAGTCTTCTCTTCTCTCCCTTGATTTGATCTCTCGATCGTGTTTTTTTTTCTCTCCTTTGAATCTGGCCGTTGTAATAACCTTATCCACTCTCTCAGTGAAACACAACGTTTTATTTTTTTATCTGATAGCAATGGGCTTGAGACTTGGGCTTTCTCGTTTTGCAGGTTACGGATGAGACGGGTCGCGTAACGTGAAGCCCACATGGAGTTTGGCTGAACCTTAGATCCACAGTCACGGTGATCATATCAATTGCCCAGATACAAAAGAATGCATACAAGATGGCGAAAACAAAAAGCGTTGAAATGACCTTATTCAGTTTTCACAAATGCATTATTAACATGTCAACTAATTATGCATCAACAAACATAGAAACCAGAGAATGCTGAGTTGAGACTACTGATGTTATGACATTGATGTCACTGCTAATATAATCAGCATGGAAGATTGATCTGTGAGGGACCTGTTCTATTGCAAAAATCTTGAAAGCTAACAAGAAAGCAGAAGTAAGTATGAACTAGAATCTCATTGCAGGCTTTTTCCTGCCGTTTAATTTTGAACTGTGTAACAAAATGATAGAAACACAAAATCTGTACAAGAATGTTCTGTTCTAGGATCTCCATAAGGAATAAATAATCAAAATCCAAGTTCCACGTCGGATATTAGACCTAAGAAAGTTTAATACATATACGATCCAATTCCACCGAAGCTTTTGGGGGACCAGCCAACCCAAAAACAAATATGTTAGGGCTTTTAATCAGTCACAACAAGTACTCCACAAAATTTTCCTGACTTATATCAGTGCTGCATAGGGCTATTCAATATGGTAAAACCGAACCGTACCGAACCAAACCGAACCGAAATAGACAATATGGTTTGGTTTTGGTATATACCATATAAACCGAATGGATATAATTTTATAAAAACCGTAGGATTTGGATATGGTTTGGTATATAACCGATTAAACCGAATAAACCGAACAAAACCGATTAAAAGTAGAAACATGTAAATATGTATCTATTTTATAACAATACATGAAAATCTATTTGTTACATAAGTTAAATTTGTGTTAATAACTATTACCATAATGTTATAGTAATAAAGAAC
>NC_027751.1:29525782-29534313 GCF_000695525.1 Brassica oleracea var. oleracea
ATTATTTTATTTGATGGTAGAAGCATTTTTAACTTTTTGTTCATTTATTTAAACATGTAATATATTTTTAATAAATGACTGTGTTGACAATATGACTCTAAAATTCATATAATATGATCTCAAACAAAATAATTATGTTTTTTGGTATAAAACCGAATAAACCGAAAACCGACGGTATATATATATAAACCGAACCGAAGTAAATATGGATTTAGAATGGTAGTTATATTTTACTAACCGAAATACCGAAAACCGAAAAAAACCGAACCGAAACCGAACCGATATCCGGATTGAACACCCCTAGTGCTGCAGTACTGTTTTGAACATTTCCTTGAATATAATGGAAGAGCAGACGGTGAGACAAAATGGCTGCAAATGTGGATCAAAGATAACAATGCATCCAATGCGTTCTTGTAACGAGCTGACAACTCACTAGAATATGAACCAAACGTGGACCCAATAGAAAGATAGTTTGCATTTATGGATAACTCAAAAAGATTCAACACAGTAAAAACAAAAGGGGAATAAAACTAATTCTTGCAACAGTAAAAGATATGAAAAACATAAGGAATGACACTTGGGATGATGTTGTTGTTGTGTCGTCCAATCAAAGCAAAAATTAAACATAGGTATCGATCAAAGACTTCCTCATCTCGTCGACAATAGAGCTAGGTTGGGCTTCCCTTAGCTTGAAGATGCTGTCTATAACAGAGAGCTCTGTTGCAGTTGTGTCTGAACCGCAGAAAGCAGTCCAATCATTAACGGTCATTCCCGCGCCTATAACTTCACTACCACGGTTCACAGTTCCTGCAACGAGTGGGACTTGAAGTAGTGTCGAGAGCTCGTCCAAGTCTTCCACTGAGGTGTGAGGATGAACCTATTCGATTAAACGAAGACAAATTTTTAGTGAGTTTGAATGCTAGTTTCAATCAAAGGGATGATGATGTGTTTTGTATTCTCTCTTACAATGCCACCTCTGTTGGACAAGGCACAGTAGCTGCCTACAAGAATGTTGCCTGCAATCGTCTGACGGAAAACTTCAACACCGAGAACATCCGCTATTATTTCCTCAGTTTCCTGTCGATGGAAACCAGAACCAGACATCAAATCAAACGGCATAAGTACAGAGACTCCATTGATTTACTTTGCATTATCTCTGCACACTTTTGTAGCTCAATGAATTTATCATCATTTATTGACTGACAGTTAATTGGGAAACAGCAGGTATGTTTTGCGGAGCAGTTTCATAAGAGACATTAAGCAGGATATATTTTACCTTGTCAAGATCGGTGTGAGCAAGAGCAACATGGTCATTGCAAGCAATGCAATTACCAAGAGCAGAGAGACGCTCCTCGATTCTCTGGACCACAACTTGATCAGGTAGACTGTTCCTCAAGTGTTGAAGCTCTGTCAGAAAAAAGAAACCATAAGTAATTTGCAGGAGAGACCAGACCACAGAACCGATAATTAATATTTCGTTGTCAGAAGAACAAAAGCATTACAGATTACTAGAAGCAAGCGTATTCAGTTATTAGATCGTCCACTCATAAACCAAACCTAAACAGAGACAATGAGTGCAAATGCTTCTGACAAGTTGCATGAACAATATTCAGCAAAAACGCTAATATCTCAACTATGCCATGCTTTATTATGAACCTCAAGAGAAATTCTTAACTCTTGCTAAGAAATGGACTGGAGTAAGAAATGTTACCTTGGTCAGTAGTTGTATGAGGCACAAGAAGCCCATTCTTGTTTCCTATATACACCGAGAAAGAAGAAGAAAAAAACAAACCCATCTTTTAAGTACACGCAAGTGGACAATATCAAGAAGATTAGAAAATGGTTTAGAAGGCTAACCAGCACAAAGACGGCCAATAATCCGTGTTCCACCAAGAGAGGTCTTAACGATAGGGATAACATCAGCTAACTCCGACTCAAAAGCACTGCAAAATATCAAACATAAACACCAAACTGAAGAACTTTAAAAGAGGTATACAAAGCAAAACAAAGGGATACCTGTAAAAGTTCTCAGAGCCTCCAATAGCAACTAAGCAATAGGCGTTAGTGAGCTTTGAAAAGACACCAACTTCACAGTTGTTCTCAAACTGAAGACCTGCCATCATATCACCCATCAAAACCACACTTCCACAAAAGAGTAAACACAATTAGTATAGATAAGGCTCTGCAGAAAGCTTACGAGTGGCCATGGAGTTGAGAAAGGTAGGAACTTTGCTAACGCACACCTGCGTGAACAAGACAAAGGTGAAATCTTTATCATCAAAAACAAAACAGGATGTGGCGACTGCAACAAAAACCCTAATTTGAGATCGAATTAAAGCAACGGTTCCCTAACTAGGGTTTCTAACACAGAAAATTTCGATTTGTCATTCCCTGGCTAACTATAACTATAGATAAAGATTCTTACAACAGAGCAGGAACAAATTAGAGAAGCTTACTTGGGAGAGGGATGAATCGAGCGGCGAGAAAGAAGAGGCAATAAATGGAGTTAAAAAGGTTTTTGAGGAGGAAGAGAAAAAGGGTTGCCCTTTTAAACACTGGCGGCTCTGGACACCGCTTTGGCCCTAATTTAAAGGAGCCTCCAATAAGGTCAATTAATAAAATTATTAAACAGAAAGAAAAAAAAACTCAATTATTATTATTTTGGGTTTCAAGCCTTGGAGGAAAAGTAAGTTGAAAGTCAGACTACATTATCTACTTGTAAACAAATTATTTCTGACTTACGAATATAAAACACGTTGAAACGTGATGTCAGTTTCGGGGAAAATACGATTTTAGAAGAATATTAGTGTAATAAAAGATGGAGTTACTAACAATTATTTATTGTATTTGGTTATCAGAATATGAGTTCTATAGAAGATGGGAGATACTGAGGATTTGTAAATTGGTGATCAGATAAATGGAGCATATGTGTAAATGAGTTTTCTTTCTTATGGAGTTCCAATACTACATTTATCGTTAGAGATATATGGATATCATGTGGATCGTAACTTTTTTTTATGAACACTCTATTTTGTGAAATGGTGGTGGTGCATGGGACATTGATCACCATTAGGAAAAATGCATTAGGCTCTTTTGGATCACTATGTTTCTCTAATTCTTTTCTTTCTTTTTTTTGGTCAAACTCTATTTCTTTTCTATTTTTGTTCACATTTCTATTAACTTGGTATGATATAGTGATATGTATGATATTACTACTGGGTATGACACGTTTACTCAATCACAAATAAAGTTTGTGTAGATGGATCATAAGGTAATCTATAAAGATTACGAACGCATACACCATAGGCTAATTGTTTTAATGAAATAATGGACAAAAATCTGATATAGACCAAGTGACTTAAAAAAAAATCTACAACTTCCTAAATTAATCTACATGAACCAAGGACTGTGTAAATGACGATTTTACCATTAATGATAGCTCACCCTTAGCCATTAGATCTTATCTTTATGTTTTAATCTTGACCATTGAATTTACAATTGTATTTTCTTCTCTCTCCTTCTCTTTCTTTAATTTCAATCACGTGAACAATTCAAAGCCACAATCTTCATTATCTAATTATCCCATTCGACTGAGTATAACTAATATAACTCGTACAACTAAGCATGTTAAAAAATTGTATAACTGGTATAAATCGTATATAAATATTATAATTTATGTATAATATATAGCTACTAGACACGACTAATAAATCTTGTTTTACATATAAAATAGACAAGCAAATACCCTAATTGGTATATGATGACAAAATTTCATCTTTCTTTTTTTCCAGATTGTTGTTAAATTACTACTTTATACTCCTAATTTTACATTATATATTTTATATTTTTAAGGTTTGTTAACTACATTAGTCAGATTATTATGATAAACAGACATCGAACATATTTTTACAAACCTATGATGTAAAATATTGGCACAACCTCTAAAACTAGACATATATAAAATTAATATAATTTTTATTATATATTAGACGAGTATTACTGGTACAACTGGTAAAACTTTGACATTTTAGAAATTGACAAAACCAATTTGGTATTCCACATGAGAAAAACAATCAAAAATCCCAATTGGTATGTACTCAAAAAGTTTCTCTTAATTTATTTTAAGTCTTGGAAAAAATAAAAATTATTACACAACTTCAGAAGTTTACATGATATACCTTATACTTTTAAGGTTTGTTAACTTGTTTGTCCACATAATTTTTGAAAAGCATACATGAAATGTATTTTTACAAAATTGATGATTTCATTGTAACCGGGCAACGGCATGAAAACATAAATAAGTGGTACCACTGAGGTAACTATATTTATTATTTGGTACAACTAATATTTTCGATTTTACTGCCAAAGTACAACTATGCACAAAGTGGTACAACTCAAAAACTAGTACAACTATGCAGAGCCGGTACAACTAGAAAACTGGTACAACTACCTGTTATTTTATTTAATATTATTTTAAATGTGCATCACGTTTTACATGTGTATCATGTTTTAAACATTTTGGTTGAAACACTAATGTCGAGTAGTTTTACTAGTGGCCTTCACAGTAGAGGCCTTCTTTGTCTTCATCGACAGTGGTTACTCTTACTCATCGTCGACGCTCCCTCCTTTTTCTTTTTCTAGTGACTAGTGTTTTTTGGAACCATGGTTGAATACTTTTTTTTTTGGGTCCACATATACTTTTTTGGCCTTGAGAACAAAAAGATGAAGATGATTTTTTTTCCGAAAATAGTACAACTAGTATAACTAGTGCAACTTGTAAATAAATCATTATCCAATTCAAATATTATTAAAAATATACAATTCATGTATTTGATACATGCAGGCGAGAGAAGATTAGACTAACATGTCTTATTGGTTCTACATCATTTTTTTCTATCATTTTTATACGCTGAAAACAAAAAATAAAGATCACCAAATTATTGTAAAGTTGTACTAGTTATACAAGTTTTTCTTGTATCAGTTATATTGGCTATACTCAATATATTTATACTAGTTATACTTGTTTTAATTGTACTAGTTGTACTGATTTGATTTGTACTAGTTGTACCAGTTGGAGTTGTACTAGTTGTATTAGTTATACTTTACGTTCTTCTTTATTTTGAATCTCGTTCGTAAAAGATGAAATTTGATTCTAGATACGATATAGTTGATTAAATATGACTATGGGTTGATCGATTTGTGTTAAAAAATAGAAAATTGGTGGGTGGTTGAAGAAATTTTTTGATTTTGTTTTAAGGTGAATGAACATCAATGGAGAAGAAAAGAGGAGGAAGAAGAAGATTAGGGTTAATGTTGGGTCGGGTTTGGGTCTGGATCCGGGTCAGAATCTGGGTAGGATTACAATGGCATAGGTTAGTAAATATGTTTAAATTATTAGGTCACATGGTCTTTTCTCCCTAATTTTCATTTATTTTTAATTCATTTTTAAAATAAAAATCCAAGGGGTCTATACCAGATTTTTTTGACCCCCTGTGGTCTATTCTAGCATTTGATCCTGAAATAATGATCATTTTTTTTACTGAAATAATGATGTTGATTAGCTTATTAACTGCTGATATGATAAGGATTATTTCTAGTCCTAAGTCAAATCAATGTCGTATTTTAGATTCAATCCAATTCTAAGTGGTTTCAATACAAAGAAAATATAGCTTCATACTTAATCTAAGTGCATTCAGTGTAATAATGTGATTTGATTTAACTAACGATAAATTAGCAAACTTTCAAATAATAGGATAAAAGAGAAATCATGGGTCTAAGAATTTGATTTCAAAAGACTAAGGTCCAATCTAGAATGGCAAGGTGCAATCAACATATTTCCTTAAGTCTAGATAACAATCCTGAACAAGTTCTTTGTCAAGACAAATGTTCATTTACTCTCATTGGTCAAACATCAAATATTTTTGGTTTGTGTCATTCAAGCAATCATTAAGAACATATCATTAACTATCTAAACTTTCCTAACATCAAATGTCTTTGGTTAGGCAAGCTAAGAGCAAAGTTGAATTGACCCAGACATTTCACCGAACACCTTCCGGGTGAGAAATGTCTAGAGTTCTAATCTAAAGAGGTCAACTCTAGATTAGCATTAGGAACACTCAATAAGCAAGGAAATAGATTAATCTAACTCTAAACACTTTAGATCTTCACTTAATCATCCTAATTATCCTAACCCATGAATCCAAAGATTACTAATCACTCATTATCATAATAGACAATAAATCATTGGTTGATTTAAGACTAAACATGATTAATGATAAAAGCAATCAAGCAAACACAAAAGATAATGACCAAGATTGAATATTTCACTCCAAAATGGTTTTTGATTTGATAGATAACCAGATAATTCCAACATTTAGGTCTAAAAAAGCATTTATATGTCCCATAAAACAAGTTGGGCCAGCCCAAGAATATTGGGTCATACATAATAAACATCAGACTTTGGAGTCGACAGCGGGCTCTCTAAACCGCTGCCTTTGGTCGCTATGAAAATCTTGAATCTAGCGGCATGTTTGAGTTGCTGCACATTCCCGCTGTAAGCATCATTAAGATCACAACGGCCTCGTGATATTGATGTGAACTGGCCGCTGCAAAGCTTCAGGTGATCTCGTTCTCTTTCTCTCCCAGCGGCTTCGTTAAGCCGCTCGCTCACCCGCTGCCGTCTTCGTTATGAATACAGCGGCTCTGGTAACCCGCTGCTTGCACCCGCTGTGACACTTCAAGTTTTGTGAGGCTGATACAAAGTGTCGTGTGTCAAGCGGCCTCATGATGCCGCTCCGTTTGCTCGCTGCCAAACTCGTGGGGATCACAGCGACCATTGTAAGCCGCTACGTCACCCCGCTGTAACACTTTGAGCTTCATGGAATAGGTGCGATGATGTCCTATGACTAGCGGTGTCATCAAGTCGCTGTCTGAGCTTGCTGTGTACATCGTTGGGATTGCAGCGACCACCTCTTCCCACCGCATCATCCCGTTGTGGAACTTGGATCAAACTTCATTTGACTTGGCTCACTTTTGACCTCTTTTGCCTCATAATGCTCTTCAAAACCTCCAATTGGTAACTCCAACACCTAATAGACACTCATGAGTGCAAATGCAACCTAATTATGTCTAAAAGCTACTCTAAATGATTAATATATACACTAAAACTAAATGATAGTTAAAATCATGCAAATTCATAAGACAATAAAAGACAGCACCAGAAAATGGAATTATATATAGGTGCTGTTCCTTGTTTTGATTCCCTATACATGGATAGCAATGCCTAAACAAACGATATAATGATAACGTTGATGTGATTTAACGTTCCACTTGCTCAAGCTTGGAGAAGTCAAATCTTATAGGGAAGAAGTCAAGACTTGGTGGATCTAGTATATGGAAACTTTGCGTAACTCACATTGATCAGTAAGCTAAGAAGATCTGCCACACCAAAAATAGAAAATAATTCAACGTCTGGAGTTGATATATGGATACATTCATGCTCGAATATGGCCTGATAGCATGTTGAAGTTGTCCATTGTTATCGCATTTATGAAAAGTGCGAAGAAAAACAAAAGTATAGAATGAGAACCCTTTTCTCTCTCCTCATTTATCTCTGAAAAACATCTAAATCGACGTTCCGCATCTGCTCCGGTGTCCGCCGCGTCGGCGCCGGAGGCACCTCCTCCCTCTCAAATCCTATGTTTTTTTCTTTTGCTGTCTGGCTCTCTCTCTCCCACCGGCTAATATGCTAAGTGCTCTCGATCCTCGTGGCCTCTTCATCTCCGGTGAAACTTTGCTCATGAGAGTCCGCCGCTTGAAGAGATCGACGGGCTGGAGTTCCGCGAGGTTCGTAGGGATGGGAGCTGTTAAGGTAGTCGTCTTTGTGGGAAGAGGTTGCGTCCGTACTACATTTTCCCGGTTGTAGATCTATGGCGCATCTCTGCGTTACGGTGGCGCGCGCTTCCGTCACGAGGGTCCTCAGCGCGGGATATGTTCTTTCATCTGCTCAAACCTTTCGTTTGTTCCGGCGGAGTGGAGCGGTGGCGCGTGAGTTTCCTCCTCCGCTTGGCGTCTCGTCGGAGAAGCCTCATGTCGTCTCTCTCAGGTGGCACTCGGCGTGTCTCTCACCTCGTCGGCGCGCTTCAAGGTTGCAGAGCCGTCGTGTGTCGGTTCTTCAGTCTTGGTCTCGGTTAAGGAAAACCGGGTGGTCTCGGTTAAGGAAAACCGGGTGGTTCAATTCGATTTCAATTTGGTCAAGGGTTGACCGGCTTGGGTCAGAGTTGACCGAGTTGACCTTTGACATGCGGGTTGACTTTTTGACAGATCGCCGGTTATCCGTTTTGGACCTTTCGAAGGGCGTTCTGACTCGATTTTTCGCCCTGATTTCAGATTTGGAGTTTGTTTGAGCAGCTGGAGTTCATAGCTATCACTTTTCCACATTGCTAAGGTGAGGATCTATTCCGTAAATCCCGTACCAGTGTAGAATTCTTTCTATCGTAGTTTAGATTTCGAATCATGATCCGTCTGTTTGA
>NC_027751.1:29534622-29536064 GCF_000695525.1 Brassica oleracea var. oleracea
TATTTACTCAAGTCAGTGGTTTGCGTGTTTAGCATCCCATACCTCACGGAGTAACTCCCCTGTTACTCACCCCTCCTATTCCTTCCCCCTTTCAGGTGAGACTGACGAGCATGAGTGATTGCTATCGGACTGGTGCTTTGGGAGTTTTATTTCTTTCTTTTTCAGACTTGCGGATTTTATGCTTTTATCGATATTTTCGGGATTTATTATGTTATTTGGATTTATGGTTATTTATTGGATTTACGACTTTGGAGTTGACTTTTGAGAAGTAATAAATGGAGATTTCAGACTTTTTATTTATTTAAGTTATTTTGGAAAATGCGGGTGTTACAATTTGGTATCAGAGCCAGGTTCCGTCCCGGCTCTGACCCGGGATGGCAATTTGTGGGACTTGATTTTATTCGATTTTAGACGATTTTTTAAAATTTTTATGGGAATATGGGGATTTAAAAAAAAAAAAAAAACAGCACCTTTCTGTTTGGCATTTTGTCTTTAATCGTTGGTATTCGGTTTCGGCATAAGTTAATTGAGTTGCTATTTCTTTCAGATGCCGCCGCGTGATAGAGTTGTTCGCACTTAGGCCGCTAGTGCTCCTCGAGAGGGTGGAGATGAGCATGTGCCGCCACCAGTTCCACCGACTGATCAGGATGCCCTTAGGCAGATGGTGCAGGATGCTGCCAGACAGGCCGCACAGGAGGCAGTTCAGCAAGCCGTCCAGGAGGCTGCTAGAGTAGCTGCACAGGAAGTGGTTAGGCAGATGGCTGCATCTCAGCAGGGTCAGCAGGTTCCACCAGTTCAGGCTCAGGGACATCAGCAGCCCCCTATTCAGCAGGTTCCAGGGGTTTTCCAGGTTCCACCACCAGCGCCCCCCCGTTCTTCCAGGGCAGGTTCCTGAAGTTGATGAGACGCTTATGCGGGTAATGAGACAGATGAAAACTGTGGGTTTGGAGACTTTTGAGGGAACAGTAGACCCTGGAGCGGCCTATAAGTGGAAGCATAGGCTGGCTTCGTGTCTGCAGACTATCAATTGTCCGTTGCGCCTTTGCCTTAACATCGCAGAGTTGTATCTGCGTGGAGATGCATTAGTATGGTGGGATGGAGTAGGGCAGGTACCTGAAGTTGATGAGACGCTTATGCGGGTGATGAGACAGATGAAAACTGTGGATTTGGAGACTTTTGGGGGGAACAGTACACCCTGAAGCGGCCTATAATTGGAAGCATAGGCTGGCTTCGTGTCTGCAGACTATCAATTGTCCGTTGCGCCTTTGCCTTAACATCGCAGAGTTGTATCTGCGTGGAGATGCATTAGTATGGTGGGATGGAGTTCGACCGATGCGTGATGGTGACATGACTTATGAGGAATTCCTCATTGCGTTCGACAAGAAGTACTTTCCCAAAGAAGCGTTGCACCAGAAGAGGAATGCTTTTGAGCATCTGAGGCA
>NC_027751.1:29536144-29537357 GCF_000695525.1 Brassica oleracea var. oleracea
GTTCTTAGATGGTATGCGAGTCGATCTCCGCGGCAGGTGCAGTATGGTTACTTATACCAGTTTAGAGGGTCTGGTAGAGAAGGCTGCGGTGCAGGAGGCATGTATTGCAGAGGAGCAGAAGTACTCTAAGGCTCCGCCTAGGACTGGAAGAACTACAGAGCCACAGAAGAGGACTTGGGACCAGTCGAACATCCAGTGCTTCTATTGTGGAAAGATGGGGCATTTGAGTAGGAATTGTCGGAGTAATCCAATGAGTGCACGTGCAGGACCAGCAGGATCAGCAGCACCAGCAGCACAGGCAGCACCAGCAGTAGGCCTGGGCATTTCGGGTATCGGTTCGGTTCGGTTCGGGTATTTCGGGGCAGGACCAGTAGGATCAGCAGCACCAGCAGCACAGGCAGCACCAGCAGCACAGACAACACCAGTAGCACGGGCAGCGCAGGCAGCACCAGCTACAGCATACGCACCAGGAGCTTGCTTCACTTGTGGTCAGTTTGGCCATATCTCTAGGTTTTGCCCGACTAAAGGGCCTGGGGCCAAGCGTCAAGCCATCACTCCGCGTGTTTATGCTCTAGGAGAGGCCAATGGAGCTGAGCCGATAGCCGGTATGTATCTTTATTATGCTCGTATGTTTTTTTGGAGTATTTGTGTTTTGGTGGTTATCATGTGTAGTTAGAAAGAAAATTGTGTGTAGGATCGGTTTCTGTTGGAGGTGAGGTAGCTCACACTCTATTTGACACGGGAGCTTCTCACAGCTTCGTGAGTTCACGTTTGGCTAAGTCTTGGCCTTTTCGAGGTGTCTTCGAGCCGAAGGTTAAGCAGATTCTGACAGCCGGTATTGAGAGATTGGGAACCACTGGTGTTCACCGAGATGTACCAGTCCTACTGGGTGGAGTCGATTTCATAGGAGACCTAGCAGAGATGGAGATGGATTACTATGATGTCATACTTGGGATGGATTGGCTGTCACGGCATCGAGTGGTGCTAGATTGCATGCGGGCGAAAGTTATTATTCCTAAAGGAGATGGGAAGATCACATTCCAGTGCCTCCAGGCTTACCGGGGAATTTCTGTTATTTCCATGTTGCATGCTGAGGACTTATTGGAGAAAGGGGCAGAAGGATTTCTGGCGACTATTTCGATGGTTAAGGATGATGGACATCCTGAGTTGCAGGATATTCCAGTGGCTGCAGAATTTCAGGATGTATTTGAAG
>NC_027751.1:29537761-29547814 GCF_000695525.1 Brassica oleracea var. oleracea
TGAAGTACATATTTACTCAGGCGGACCTAAATCTGAGACAGCGCAGATGGATGGAGTTGTTAGCAGACTACAACCTGGATATCACGTATCATCCAGGTAAGGCCAATCAGGTGGCAGATGCCTTGAGTAGACGCAGGAACGATGTTTCAGGAACCAAGGAGGTTCAGGAGCTGACTGGGACACTTGCTAGTCTCAGATTGTGTGCAGTTACCGCAGAGGGAGAGACTGCCGGTCTTGAAGCATTGGAGCAGTCAGATTTATTATGGAGGATACGCAGAGCTCATGATAGTGATGATGCTTTGGTTAAACAGATTGAGATCGAGAGTATTGGTTATCATACATCTTTGAGCGGGATGTACATGTACCGGATGAGGATGTGTGCCAGATGATAAGCTGCTAAGGAAGGAGATTTTACAGCAAGCACATAATTCGCGTTTTTCGATACACCCTGGGGGGCGCCTGTATTGCTTGTGAAGAAGAAAGATGGGAGTTTCAGACTTTGTATCGACTACAGAGGTTTGAATAACTTTGAGCGGGATGTACATGTACCGGAACCGAGTCTGCGTGCCAGATGATAAGCTGTTAAGGAAGGAGATTTTACAGCAAGCACATAATTCGCGTTTTTCGATCCACCCAGGAAATACCAAGATGTATAGAGATTTGAAGCGCTACTACCACTGGCCTGGTATGAAGAAACGGTGATGCCATTTGGGTTGATGAATGCACCTGCAGCATTCATGAAGCTTATGAACGATGTGTTTCGCGAGCACTTGGATAAGTGTGTGATTGTTTTCATCGATGATATCTTGATCTATTCTCGAAGCAGAGAGGAGCATGCAGAGCATCTGCTGATTGTGTTGGATAAGCTCAGGGAGCATCAGCTATTTGCCAAGCTGAGTAAGTGTAGCTTCTGGCAGAGGAAGATTGGATTTTTGGGTCACGTGATTTCAGAAGCAGGAGTTGCAGTAGATCCGGAGAAGATTACTGCAATATCAGAGTGGCCTACACCTAAGAGCGCCACCGAGATTCGTAGCTTTCTGGCCTAACCTAAGAGCGCCACCGAGATTCGTAGCTTTCTGGGTTTATCTGGATACTACAGAAAGTTTGTGAAAGATTTTGCCAGTATCGCGAAACCGATGACACGATTAACAGGCAAAGACACCAAGTTTTATTGGACAGATGCTTGTATGGAGAGTTTTACTGATAGTTTGCCTACAACAACAGCTATCATTCGAGTATTGGGATGACACCGTATGAGGCGCTTTATGGTAGGCCTTGTCGTACACCACTTTGTTCGTTGGTATTACCGAGACTGGGGGTACCTTATGAGGTTTATACATATGCGTCAGGTACTGGTTTGGGTTGTGTATTGATGCATGATGGTCATGTTATTGCTTATGCATCACGTCAGTTGAGGCCTCACGAGGTCAACTACCCTACTCATGATTTGGAGTTAGCAGCAGTTGTTTTTGCGCTAAAGATTTGGAGGTCCTATTTGTATGGAGAGAAAGTTCAGATCCTCACGGACCACCAGAGTTTGAAGTACATATTTACTCAGGTGGACCTGAATCTGAGACGGCGCATATGGATGGAGTTGTTAGCAGACTACAACCTGGATATCACGTATCCTTACAGATTACAGTTATCAGCAGAGTTGTCAGATTTCCACGATGTGTTCCATGTGTCAGTTTTGAAGAAAGTTGTGAGAGAACCAGAGCTCATTTTGCAGCAACCACCTAGTGATCTTGAGAAAAAATTGTATACACCTTGTCAGCCAGTTGAAATTTTAGATCGGCAACTGAAAGCTGTTCAGGGGATGATGACCTGTTTAGTTAAAGTTCGTTGGGAGAGAGACGGAATCCAGGAGGAAACCTGGGAGGCCGAGACTCAGATGAGGATTGATTATCCAGAGCTTTTTCAGGACAGTATTGGACAGTCGGTTCAGGAGCCGAATTCGGGGATGAATTCTCTATTGGTGGGGGAGAATTGTAACGACCCAATTCTGCAGGCCCAGCAAAGCCCAATCAATTTGCAGGAAACCCTAGGTGAGTTCCTATTTAAACAGAGCTAGCCTATTAGTTTATTCAGAAAAAGTCTAAGGCGTCGAAGCTCTGCAGATTTTGAGCCGCCAGAGAGAGATATTGGTGAACTGTCTCAGCCACCGTCGACTGAGATCAGATCTGTCACACCGCCGCCGTCTCACGCCCTAGGTAATCCGCGAACCGCCTTTTTCGATTGGTTAAGTGTTGGCCATTTAGTAAATCGTCGATATCTCTCTAACCATTGGGTTTCTCGCGATTTCAAGGCCACCAGTGTGTTCGTGACGTCGAGACGAGTCCGGAGCAGGAGTTTCATCCGGAGAGCCGCCACAACGCGCCCACACGCGTAGGAGGAAGTTTCGCACGTGAGATTCACGCGCCACCGCCTTCGCCGGACGTTCGCCGGAGCCACCGCACCCGCCCACCGTCCGTTCGCCGCCGGGAAGCCGCCGCCGCATCACCGCCGCGACTCTGCCGCCGCCGGTGATTTTCCGGTAAGCCACCACCGTTGCTGGCTGCCGCCGGCGACCGGTCTCCGGCGACTCGCCGGTCGACTCGCCTGTAACTCGGTGACTCGGCCGAGTCGACTCAGCGAGTCAAGCCGTTGAACAGTCAAGCCGGTTTGGTTTGGTTGGTTTGTTAAATTGATTTTCGGTTTGGATTGAACCGATTTGAAATCGATTTGAATCTGGTCCAATTGAAATCGAACTCGGTTAAGGAAAACCAGGTGGTTCAATTCGATTTCAATTTGGTCAAGGGTTGACCGGCTTGGTCAGAGTTGACCGGGTTGACCTTTGACCTGCAGGTTGACTTTTGACCATATCGCCGGTTATCCGTTTTGGACCGTTCGAAGGGCGTTCTGACTCGATTTTTCGCCCTGATTTCAGATTTGGAGTTTGTTTGAGCTGGTGGGCGGGGGCTCAGAGACGTCTGGGCTAGCGACGCAGATTGTGTGGGGCGTGGGTGCAGAGACGTTTGCATTCGACGCAGCTTTGGAGGGCGGGGGTACAGAGACAGACTGTACTAGCGACGCATCGTATGTATATATATATATCCGTATGAGGAGATGCGGGGTGTGTGGACTAGCTATATGCTATCATCGCATTGTTTGTGTTGTGTGATGCTTTAGGCATCTTGTTTCTTCATGTTAGAGCTAAACTTCCATAGTGGAAGTTCTATTTACTCAAGTCAGTGGTTTGCGTGTTTAGCATCCCATACCTCACGGAGTAACTCCCCTGTTACTCACCCCTCCTATTCCTTCCCCCTTTCAGGTGAGACTGACGAGCAGGAGTGATTGCTATCGGACTGGTGCTTTGGGAGTTTTATTTCTTTCTGTTTCAGACTTGCGGATTTTATGCTTTTATCGATATTTTCGGGATTTATTATGTTATTTGGATTTATGGCTATTTATTGGATTTACGATTTTGGAGTTAATTTTTGAGAAGTAATAAATGGAGATTTCAGACTTTTTATTTATTTAAGTTATTTTGGAAAATACGGGTGTTACACGTTCATTGTTGGGTTTGCTTTTCTCTGCCTTCGGTCTAAAACTTTTTCTTGCCGTCGTTGGTTTCAGACTTTGGTGGTTCGGTCAGCTTCTGGTTCTCAGTTGCTGAGCAAGTCGCGGCTTTATATTCCATTTGGTCTTTTGTTTGGTAAAGTCTCGGTGGCTGCTTGTGTAGAATGTAACTTCCCAGGATTAGAGTTGTCGTTGTGGTACTCTAGCCGTTGTGTTCTAACTGTATCTTTGCAGTTTTGAGTGTTGCAAGGTGTTATGGTGCTGCTGCCATTCATCCCACATTTTTCTCTTGCGATAGTTTGTGTTGGGTACGGGTTACTCATACACAATCGGATCAAGGTTGTTAGTGTCTTAGGATTTCGCTGGGTTCGTGTCAATTAGCGTCGTTGGTCTTCGTTGGGTTCGTGCTAAGGATTAGTGCCGTCAGTCTCTGCTGGGTTCGTGCCAAGAGTATATTGTGGTGTGCTCGGAGCATCGTCGGGAGACCAGGGTTCGTACTTTGAAACGTCATCGGGAAAGTAGGGTTCGTGGGAGTTGACATCGTCGGATTTCTAGCCGCTTTTGCGGTTGTAGATCAGTTTTTGGGTTTGATCAAAAAAAAAGATCAGTTTTTGGGATTATATTTTTTTCACACATCTAAATCTTTATGTATTGTTCTGTAAGTATTTTTTTACACCATTTTTCTCTAAATTTTACAATTAGAAAGAAAAAAATTTAGTTTTTGATGTTTTTCTTTAGAAAGAAAGATTATTGGAGATGGTCAATCTATATTTATTCCTAAGAAATATGCACATACCAATAACACAAAAAGGGATATCAGTTTTAAAATGTTATATTTAATATATATATTCATTCGATAAAAATCTTGCCTTTTATTTTCATTACTGTTTTTCCTGGTTTTTGTAGAAATAAAATTCATCTTATTTGGTTATACTTTATTACTAGGATAAGACTTGCTCCTTGCACAGGTTAAATTTATATGAAAATTATTTAAGAAATATTGTATGGAAAAATAAATTTATATTCTTGATCGAATTAATATTTTGGCCCTTAATTATTTTTTAACTTTTTGTTAATTACATAATTTACTTACAGATGAGCTGATCCCATTTTAAAAAATGTTTTAGGTCAAAAAATCACTTATCGCATAAGAACATTCTTAACATTTAGGCCGAAGAATTTCAGGTCTACTATTTGATTACAATGAAACTATGTCAGCTCAGTTGTATACCATAATTTAGAAATTTAAAAGTTAATTATGGTCGTGAGAAGTTTACGTTCACGTGTCAATCCTATGTATCTTCGATATTTTTTCTTTTTGTGTCTCTTTTTCATTTTGGTTATTGCTTGACATAAATATTGATTTTAGAGTTTATTCTCATTTCGTTTGTTTGTTTTGGTCTGAGATTTAGAAAATGTTTCAAATTTAAAATTATTAAAGAGATACAGACTTAGGTTAAGATCTGCATTTTTTGCAGAATAAATATTTTATATTTATTACTTATTTTATGTTTTCTGCATATTTTGAAATAATAAAATAATAAGTATATATACTAAATAACTAAGAAATCAGTTACTATTATGTAATAAATTAGCGTGTGCACATAAATAAAACTATCATTTTTGTTTATTCACAATTATTATGGGGTAAATAAATCAAAACAATCAATCTTATCTATCGTATATGATATATAACTAAATTTAAATGATATTAATACAGATATATAGTATACTTTTAATATGTATATTTATTAAATGAGGTTTCTACTTATATGATTTTATGATTATTTGCATATATGTGTAACAAAATTTTACACCAATGATTTTTTTTTAATGTGGGATGTTTATTAGTTTCAATAATTTATAATCATTTAAAAAAAAATGAAGATTTCGAAATTGAAATATTAACTTTTCAATATATGTTTAATGCAAATATGAAAATATAAGTATGTCTTTCGTCGTTCACATAGATCAAGATCTCCCGGTTTGGTTTACAAAATCGGTATGAGTCTGTATAAGTTGATGACAAAAAAAGTATGTATTTTTATATGATGTATAGTTTAATTTAAATGATATGATATATATATATATATATATATATATATATATATATATATAAACATTAAAACTATTAAAATAAAATCATTTATTTATATGGTCTTATAATCATTATATCTTAATATAGAAAAAAAATTCAAACCTTGATCACAAAAATTTATGTGAGACTTTTAACAGTTTTAGTAATTTATACTCGTTTTGAAAAATTCAAAATATAACATATACAAAAATATTTTTTTTATTTGATTAATGTAATTGTGTTATTTATTTTAATAATAAAGAAATAAACAAAAAATGATAAAAAGTATACAGATTGTTATCAAATCTTTATTATTTAAAATCATTAATTGCCCTATATATTTTAATCACATTAGGTAATTCCGTAGGTTTTATTTAAAGGAATAATATATAATAAATTTCAATTTGATAAATGAATGGTTCATAATCTCGTATATATTAATTGAGAAACATTACAACTTATTTTTGTAGCCACGTGTCATCATTAGGATGATACTTAAGAGGATGTATTCAATTTACCATTTGATGTGATTTGATTTTTAATGGGTTTTAGATGATTTCAATAAGTTGCAGAGATTTAAGTGATTTTTGTTAAACTACTCTAGAATATCACCTAAAACTATGAGATTTTGATTTTAGGGGGATGTATTCAATCTAAAATTTGAGGTGATTTGACTTTTAATAAGGTTCTAGAAGATTTTAAGAAATTGCAGAGAATAAAATGATTTTTGTTAAATCACTCTAGAATATCACCTAAAACCATGGGATTTGAGTTTAATTTTTTTTTTAACTAAGAACCTCCACCCAAACACTTTAAAATCACTTGAAAACTTTAAAACTCCACAACTTAAAATATTTTCAATAACAGTGGATTTCAGAGTACTTTAAGAAATGTCAAATTCAATAACAGTGGATTTTAAATGAGTTTTTAAAATTCATGTTTCAATAACAGTGGATTTGTCATTTTGACACAAATCACCTAAAACTCTCAATTGAATAAACCCCCCTTAATTTTTTTAACTAAAAAATCATATCCAAACACCCTAAAATCACCTGAAAACTTTAAAACTCCACAACTTAAAATATTTTCAATAACAGTGGATTTCAGAGTACTTTAAGAAATGTCAAATTCAATAACAGTGGATTTTAAATGAGTTTTTAAAATTCATGTTTCAATAACAGTGGATTTGTCATTTTAATATAAATCACCTGAAATTCTCAATTGAATACATCCCCTTTAGAATCATTAGAAAAATAGGTTGATCCATCTAATTTTATAGTAATCTTTTTATTAAACTAACCATAAATTCATTATTAATGTTCTTTTTTATTTCCTTAAATAAAACTTACGGAATTGCCTAATGTGGCTAAAATATATATGACAATTAATGATTTTAAATAATAAAGATTTGATAAAAAATTAATATATCTTCTATCATATTTGTATAATTTTAAACTACTAAAATAAATTAAATAATCACATTAACCATATAATAAAAATTTGAATTTTTCTGTGTATGTTATATTTTGAATTTTTAAAAAAGGCTACAAATTACTAAAAGTGTTAAAAGTCTTACATTCAAATTTTGTGATCCATGGATTAAAATTTTTTGTTATGACAAAATACAAATTATTACAAAATCATATAAGTAAAATTCTAATTTAATTAATTATTAAAATTAAAAATTATATTTATATCATTTTAAATTAAATTCATTTTAAATTAAAATATATACCATATAAAATACATAAATATTTTAATTTCAAATTTTTTTGATTAAATTTTTGAACAAACATTGATAACTTAACTTAATATATATATATATATATATATATATTAAAAATATACCATATATTTTAATATCATTTAAATTAAATTATATATCCTATCAAATAAAAAATTATTGTTTGGATTAATAAAATTTATTTATATGTTCGCACCAATATAGTTATATATGTAATTGTTACAGACTTTTTAATTATTTAATATATATATATTTATTATTTCATAATATGTAAAATATATGGTATATAAAATAATTTATATATATAATGTTCATTCTGCGCCTTGCGCGGGTCTTAACCTAGTGGACATACTATATAATATCATATTCTCTAGCAAATTAATTTTGGACCAACAAAATTCTCAATTGATTATAAAGTCACCACGTAAGCAAAATTTCATTCCAATTATAAAGTCACACTTTTTAATTAGCACAAATTACAGATTATAATTTTTCAAATGTTTCTGTATTAATATATTGGGAATTGAGATTTCTTGGCACGGGGCTTCGGTATTGTTAGTGTTGAGGTTAATAACTAATCTAAAAATAAGATATAATTTGGAAAAAGTTAACTATTCTATTGAAACTTATACACGTTAATACTATACCTTATTAGGATTTAAAAATCTGCTTTGTTTGAACTCGTGTCCGGTAAATAAATATATTGCTTTCATTTAGTAAATAAGTTACATTTGCTCAAAATACAATTATGTAAATATATCGGTTAAACTCCGGCTCAAACTCGATAGAACCTGAACCGGTCTCAAACCAAACTTCTATTTAACCCGAATTTGGCTAATTTTGATAAACCCGAAAAATCGAAACTCAATTGAACAAAATCGAAACCCGATTGGGACCCGAATACTCAGGTCTAGTTTATATAAGACTGATAGTTATGTTTATGTGATACATTCATTATCATTAACTATTACGAAAGAACATTATTAGCGTTTTCCTTAACTACCAAAAAAATTTAGGCAATTCATTTCTTAGTTCTGAAGTCATATTTGGTCTTCAATATAAATGTCCATATTTACCTAATGAAGAATTGTGTACCAAGCATAAATATTTGATATATACGATCGTTTGGTGACTTTCTAGTTAGATATATACATCAATATTCTGTATTTATTTGTTTCTTTTAATAGCGAAAAATATAAATTATACTTACCAAAATTTTATTATTCTATATTGTGCGTATATCACTGACATAAAAAAAATTTATGCATTCTAACCGAAACCACCAAAAGTATTTGATTGATTATGGTTTGGTTCAGTTTGAATTAAAATGACTTAACAAACATTAATAACAGACAAACCATATATTAATTATGTTTTATACTGATATGGTTTTGAAATATTTTTTGTATACAATAAAAAGATTTTCCGATTAGTTAAATACATACTCGTTCTTACTATATGGTATACTGTATAGGAGATTGAATGTCCACTCGAGTATATTTTATAAAGTTCCCATTGCATCGTTGTCTTCAACATAGAATAACAAAAATTCAACTAATGTAGAGATTCCAGTTTACTCAACTTATATGTGATGAACCTAATAATAATGAACAGTTTGTACGATTCTTTTTTTTCTTGTTTACTACTCGGTTTTTAATGGATTTAGACTGATTGTACATGATGTATATTTTTATCCAAAAAGAGTCACATTCGCAACAGTCTTCTTTTATTTGTTTAATAATCATGTGATTTGTTCTTCATTTATCTTTGGTGTAGGTTCAGCTTTTGGAAGAAACGTTTAACATGCAAGAACCTTACTCATAATACACAAAGAACTGATATATAAGGCACTCGTTGGTCTTAATACGGGTATGACAAAAAAAATTAAAAGTGACTTTTGATATGATATATAGTTATGGAAATATGTGACAACGTTATATTAAACTATGATTTATATTAGGTGCTTTAGAATTTTTAGAAATAAGATTTAGAAGGCATTTAAAAGTGCCACATATGATGAGATTTTTTTTAAATAATACAAAATTAAAGATCTAATTTTTTAAAAGATCTTCAATTAATATATATGGTATCCCCTATATATTAATTGAGAAGCATTTGAAAAATTAGAACCTTAATTTTGTATTAATTAAAAAAAACTCAAATCCAAGGTGACACTCGTTTAATCTAATGGTGTCACATTATTCCATAATTATAGAACACTAGAGAATATTATATTAACCTAAATTATAAGAAGTGTGTATTCTTTCCTTAAATAGAAGCTACGGAATTACCTAATATGATTTACATATATATGACAATTAATGATTATGAATAATAAAGATTTGATAATAATTTTTGCATCCTTCTTCATAGTTGTTTAAATTTATATTATTAAAAAAAATTAAACAATCACATTAACCATATAATAAAAAAATTAGATTTTTTCTTATATGTTATATTTTGAATTTTTTAAAATGACTTTAAATTAAAAAAAATGAGGAAACCTTATATGTTATTTTTTTTTTGAAACGACTTTAAAATACAAATATGAGGACACCTTATATGTTAATTTTTTCTTATATGTTAGAATTTTCTTATATGTTATATTTTGAATTTTTGTGTTATTTTTTTTTTAAAACGACTTTAAAATACAAAAATGATGACACCTTATATG
>NC_027751.1:29547826-29548159 GCF_000695525.1 Brassica oleracea var. oleracea
ATTTTTTCTTATATGTTATATTTTGAATTTTTTAAAACGACTTTAAATTACAAAAATGTAAGTTTTCCTTAAGTATACGACTAAAAACATTAAAATGACATGTATAAGTTCGATGGTTGATTTGAAAGCTTTCAAAACCATATGTAAGATAAAAATCAAAATAATTCAACTGTGAAAACAATACTGTTCACTTTTTCATGAATGTGTTCGAGGGAAAACATAAGATTTTTATGTCATAATTTGTTTAATGTCCACTACAGAATATTATATTAACCTAAAATATAAGAAGTGTGTATTCTTTCCCTAAATAAAAGCTACAGAATTACCTAATAT
>NC_027751.1:29548217-29548463 GCF_000695525.1 Brassica oleracea var. oleracea
ATTTTTGTTTAAATTTATATTATTAAAAAAATTAAACAATCACATTAACCGTATAATAAAAAAATTAGATTTTTTCTTATATGTTATATTTTGAATTTTTTTTAAGTGACTTTAAATACAAAAATGAGGATACCTTATATGTTATATATTTTTTTAAACGATTTTAAAATACAAAAATGAGGACACCTTATATGTTATATTTTTCTTATATGTTATATTTTAAATTTTTTAAAACGACTTTAAATT
>NC_027751.1:29548600-29549882 GCF_000695525.1 Brassica oleracea var. oleracea
GTTCACTTTTTTCAAGAATGTGTTCGATGAAAAAAATAAGCTTTTAATATCATAATTTGTTTAATGTCCAATCCGATCAACACATGATGTATTAATTATAGTTTAGTTTCACAATTTTTAATAAAAAATGATCCGGTCATCGGAAAGAAATTATATAATAACAACAAAAAACATTATATATGTATAAATAAAATGATCAAATATATAAAAAAAATTATCGGTATTATCCTAGTTCCTATTATTTAGGACTGGCTTTATGCGAATGCTAGTTCCTATTATTTAGGACTGGCTTTATGCGAAGGGCAAATAATGCACCCGTCCAGGGCCCACCTACAATCTGATCTATTTTAATGTCACAAAGGGTCCAAATGTATAATTTTTCTTTTACAATAAGAGTCCATATTTTTGTTTTGTACTTATAATGTTGGGTTTAGACAGATATAAAAGACGTGGTTATCTTAGTTTTAGAATTTTAAAGCACAAACAAAATTAATAAGTTATAGTTTATTTGTTAAAAAAATTATATTCTTTTTAGTAATACTGTAATATTATAATTAATTAATCATTGGATCCAAAAAAAGGTTTGCCCAAGGGTCCCCAATACTATTAAGCTGGTCCTCGTTTGTTCCGAATGGTGATGGCGGAAATGGAAGCAAAAGCGGTACAAAATTAAAGTGCGGAACAGTGTAACTGCGGTTCATGAGGAATTTGAATGTGGTACGGTACAATTGCGGTTTTCAATAAAAAGCGATGCAAAATAATGTTTGAATGGTGACAATAGATATTTGCGGTATTGAATAATTATTTAAAAGTAAAATAATAATAGTATAGAATATGTAATATATTAAAATAAGATAAATCTTATATATTAAAACAGAAGTCACAACCTTAATTCATGTGTGATTTTTCTAAAAATGGACATATTCCTAGAAAGTCATATTACATTTAATCTCTAATCTTATCATTTAAATTTTGGGCCTACCAAAATTTTTTATTGGGCTATCAATAATTGAATTTAAACAATAGAAGATCTATTAGATTTAAAGATAGTATAAATTAAATAGATATAATTTAATGTTGTAATACTATACCTCCATATGTTAATACTATAAATTTTTTTTTTTAAATAACAAAATTATATTATCTAACAATGATTAATCTTTACTACCTTCACTACAAGAAAACGTGCCCATAACAACGAACATTTACGACGAAAATATTTCGTCGTAAATTTACATGGTCTTTACAACGAAATTACGAGGAATCTAACTTTCGTCGTAAA
>NC_027751.1:29570640-29570934 GCF_000695525.1 Brassica oleracea var. oleracea
AGACTAAAGTCAAAGTAAATATGGATTTAGAATAGTAGTTATATTTTACTAACCAAAATACCGAAAAAACCGAACCGAATCGAAACCAACCCGATATCTGGATTGAACACCCCTAATCCAAATGAAGCCAAACTATTGTTTCATTCTCCAAAATATGATAAAAATAATAACTTAATTCTGCGCAAGGCGCGGGTCTTATCCTAGTTAATAAATTAAAGTAAAACACATGTTTTCCAAAGTCACCAGACATTAATGGCCATTCGTCCACCTTGGAGCCGTTGTTTCCCGCGAAAA
>NC_027751.1:29571067-29573300 GCF_000695525.1 Brassica oleracea var. oleracea
CGTGTGTCGGTATTCCTGAGGCAAGTTTTTCTGGGCAAAAGACAGCCTGGTCCCACGAATTTCAGCTCAAGATTGTGGGGCAAAAAGGTTTAAACCGTCCACTTTTTCTTCTCTCTCCTACTAGGTTGCCCAACAACCTAATTAAAACATGGGCTTGCCCAAATTTCTAATTCAAACTTAAAAGTTGCTCAATCTTCTAATTTTCCCTAAAAAGTAACCATCCTATGGACATTTACAAGCCTACAACTTGTTATCCCATGAATCAACAACCATATATATAGTCTATTTATATTTTTTCTACTCAAATTGTCATATACCAATAATTAACTGTGAAAACGTTACAAGATGAAGTTGTCAGACATAGGATGATGTCGGCCATTCGAATAAACATAAACATCATAAACTGAACTGTTGTATAATATGGAAGGCGACATATTGATGCCACGACCGATCATCTACAATAATGTTCAAAAATTTACAAAATGTTGTAAAACAATAGATTTAGAATTGAATGTTTCTATCTTTCATTAATGAATAATTGTTCCCTTTATATAGGGGATTACAAGATAAGTAAAAAGAAAAGTATCCAAAACCTAAACCAACTAAGATTAAGAAAGATTACTAATACATAATATATGAAAAGATTACAAAGAAAGGAAATTCTAATCATACAAGGAAAATGAAACACATGAATGTGGCCGCTTCTCTCTCTCCTCAATAGGTCGACTCTCTCTCCTCTCTCTCTCTCTCCTGCGGATGGGCCGGTTTATCGACCGGACCGGTTATGGACATCCATCAATTGATTTATAACACTCCCCCTTGGATGCCATAACCATACAAGGATTGTAATACGCTTAATGTTGCATCATTAAAACCTTATCATGAAAAACCCAGTGGGACAAAAACATGATGAAAGAAAAAGAGTACAACACGTACTACTCCACCTGATGAGAACCTCAGTGGAGGTCTTTCAGCCTACGCATCCCAATCTGATGCGTGAGCTTCCTGAATGTACAGGTCGGAAGTGCCTTAGTGAATAAATCGGCAGAGTTATCACTAGACCGTACTTGGATCACTTTGACCTCTCCGGTCTTTTGCAAATCGTGGGTAAAGAAGAACTTAGGCAAAATATGTTTTGTCATATCCCCTTTGATATAACCATCTTTGAGCTGAGCAATGCAAGCCGCATTGTCCTCGAAGATAATGGTCGGCTCTTTGCACTCGACCATCCCACAATCTGATCTGATATGTTGGGTCATCGACCTCAACCAAACGACCTCGCGGCTGGCCTCATGAATGGCTAGTATTTCTGAATGATTGGATGATGTGGCTGCGATGGTATGTTTCATGGAACGCCATGATATGGCCGTACCTCCATGTGTAAAGACATATCCTGTCTGTGATCGAGCTTGATGTGGATCTGATAAATATCCAGCATCAGCAAAGCCAACTAAACCATCCTTATTATGGTTAGTATAAAACAGACCCAAGTCTTTCGTTCCTTGTAGGTAACGAAGAACATGTTTGATCCCATTCCAGTGCCTAAGGGTCGGACAGGAGCTGAACCTGGACAGAAGATTCACGACAAAGGCTATATCAGGCCGTGTATGAGTTGCCAAATACATCAAAGCTCCAATGGCATTGAGGTAAGGCATTTCAGGACCAAGGACATCCTCATCGTCCATCTTGGGACTGAATGGGTCAGTGTCCAGGTCGAGTGATCTCACGACCATGGGACTGGTCAGAGGATGGCAATCGGCCATGTTAAACCTCTTGAATACTTTCTCTGTCTATGCCTTCTGATGCACAAGGATACCATCACTTATGTACTCAAGCTGTAATCCTAAACAGAATTTCGTTTTCCCGAGATCTTTCATCTCAAATTCTTTCTTAAGGTATTCAACCGTTTGGAAAATCTCTCCAGAGGTTCCAAGGATGTTCAGATCATCAACATACAC
Organism: Brassica oleracea var. oleracea; assembly: GCF_000695525.1. Classification (NCBI taxonomy): domain Eukaryota; kingdom Viridiplantae; phylum Streptophyta; class Magnoliopsida; order Brassicales; family Brassicaceae; genus Brassica; species Brassica oleracea. Next base: position 29,573,026 of record NC_027751.1, read on the forward strand.
TGCTATGATCACGAACCCTTGATTTTTGAATTTCTTAATGAAATTACATGGACTGATAGGGTCATTTCTATATCCCTCTTTCTCTAGGTACTCACTGAGTCTATTGTACCACATTCGTCCGGATTGTTTCAGTCCATAAAGAGATTTTTCCAACTTAATACAATGTTGGTCTCGAGAACTCTCTTTGTTTTTCAATTCTATACCCTCTGGGACTTTCATATAAATGTCATTATCCAGTGGACCATAAAGGTATGCGGTTACAACATCCATTAACC
>NC_027751.1:29573402-29575611 GCF_000695525.1 Brassica oleracea var. oleracea
GGTTGCACCTTTCTTTATTTTCCGAGGGTTCTTATCTTTGGAACCGATTGGTCTACCACGTTTCACACGCTGGCTAGACTCTGTAGCAACTTGATTGTGTCCCTCTTGAACATAAATTCTTATTGGTGCATTAGCAGCAGGTATGTATGACTTGGTCACACTTTTCGGGTCAGCAAAGGAATCTGGCAATTGATTAGCTAGCTTTTGTAAATGTATAATCTTTTGAACTTCAAGATCACACACTTGAGTTCGAGGATCTTGCCAAGAAATGGATGTTTGATTCCATGAAATTTCTTTTATCATTTTGCTGCTATCCCCCCCCTAAGGTCGGATGTTCGGATTCATTTAAATGACAATCCGCATATCTGGCCTTAAAAAAATCACCCGTAGTTGGCTCAAGATATTTTAAAATCGTGGGGGAATCAAATCCGACATATATTCCCATCCTCCTTTGAGGTCCCATCTTTGTTCTCTGTGGTGTAGCTATAGGAACATAAACGGCACAGCCAAATGTCTTAAGATGGGATACGTCTGGCTCATGACCCGTAAGTAATTGTAATGGGGAATACTTATGTTCACTTGATGGCCTGATGCGTATGAGCTCGGCCGCGTGAAGGACCGCATGTCCCCACGCTGAGACCGGAAGTCTCGACCTCATGAGTCATGGTCGAGCTATGAGTTGTATGCGTTTTGTAAATGATTCGGCCAAGCCGTTCTGTGTATGTACATATCCCACAGAGTGTTCCACACTTACCCCCATGGACATACAGTAATCATTAAACGCTTGGGAAGTGAACTCACCAGCATTATCAAGACGTATAGTCTTTAAAAGAAAATCTGGAAAATTGGCTCGTAATCGAATTATCTGAGCAAGCAACCTGGCAAATGCCAAGTTTCTGGTCGACAGGAGACAAATAAGCGACCATCTAGTGGACGCATCAATGAGGACCATGAAATATCGAAATGTCCCACAAGGTGGGTGAATTGGTCCACAGATGTCTCCTTGAATTCTTTCCAGAAAGTTTATAGTCTCTTTAGTGACTTTAACTTGTGATGGCCTTGAAATGAGTTTCCCTTGGGAACAAGCAACACACAATGGGTGCTTAGGGATAATTCGTTTCTCTTTAAGGGAATGGCCGTTTGAGTTCAAGATTAGTTTACGCATCATGGTCGAACCGGGATGGCCAAGCCGGTCGTGCCATAGAGTGAAATTGTCGATTGCCTCTTTATTAAAAATGGCAGTAGCTTCGATCATACTGACTTTAGTATGCTAAAGGCCAGTAGATAGTGCGGGAATGGATTCTAAAACTTTCTTATTAAGTTTTCAAGTTGATAGAAATGACAACATAGAAACACCAAAACATAGAATTTTTAGATTACAAATGTCGAAATCATACTTCAGTCTTTGAGACAATCTGAAGTTTCATAATCCATAAGATCGTCCTTGTCATGATCGAAGTCTTTTTCATTATCTTGATAAACCATATGGGCTTCAGGATTCTTCCCTTTCAAACTCTCTTGATAGAGATCAACAAGATGCTTGGGAGTCCTACAAGTCTTAGCCCAATGATTGCCCATACCACATCTATGGCACACTGATTTACTTGAGTTGGTCGAGTGTTGAGGTTTGAACGAAGATCCACGGCCGCGACCATGGCCTCTTCCAAATGAGCCACGATCACGTCCCTGATCTCATCCATTTTGATTCCCTCGTTCGCGGCCAAAGGAACTTCGGCCACGGCCACGTCTGTATCTACTTCCTCGACCACGGCCATGATAGTCGTTTCCTTGGACATGGTGGGACTCTTTATCGTCCTTAGTGTTGTGTGCTTCAGGTGGTGCTGTCGAGCCAATAGGTCTCATCTCACTGTTTCTCATTAATAACTCATTATTCTGCTCAGCAAGCAAGAGACAAGAAATAAGATCAGCATAGGTCTTAAAACCTTTCTCTCTGTACTGTTGTTGTAACAACACATTGCTTGTGTGGAAAGTGGAAAAGGTTTTCTCAAGCGTATCTTGATCCGTAATACTTTCACCACACAGTTTCAACTTTGAAATGATCTTAAACATGGCCGAGTTGTACTCATGCACAAACTTATAGTCTTGGATTCTTAGATCCCTCCAATCAGACCGAGCCTTTGGCAAGATCACCGTTCTCTGGTGATCGTATCTTGATTTCAATTCGTTCCAAAGCTCTAGTGGATTCTCA
>NC_027751.1:29575718-29584967 GCF_000695525.1 Brassica oleracea var. oleracea
AAGTAAAGCCTAATGGCCAAAGTATATGCCTTACGGCCAAGTAGAAGCCTCACGGCCAAGTAGAAACCACACGGCCAAGTAGAAGCCACACGGCCAAGATTCAATTTAGGGTTAATGCATATAGTTTTACATGTAATTGCAATCCTAAAGCGGTTGGTTTCTATCGGTTCATGATTCAATCAAAACAAATAAACAAACCAATCGGCCAAGTAATAGAACAAGCCACACGGCTATTTAGTTCAATTCAACATCATCCCTAGAATTAGATCTAAGTTCAATTGCAATCAATCAGAGTGATCAGGTTCGGATATGGATGCAACAAGGCCACACGGCCACAGATGATGATCTAGAACAATTTAACCTAGAATGTATTACACGGCCACAATCTAATTCAATTTCAAAGTGATAAAAACAATTTAACCAAGTCAAGCAATTCAGATTCAGGTTTAAACAATCCTAATCAATATTTTCTAGGTGATCAAACAAACAATTAAATTTCAAATCAAAACCGATTTTCCAATTTAGGGTTTTAGGGATTTCGAAACTTTGATATTTGATCAAAGAGATTTGATTTGAGATTCAAAACCTTTAAGGTTATTATTTTAATTGATCAATGGATCAATCTCGATTTAGGGTTTAGGGGATCAGACTTCTTCGAGCTCCGATTTACTCTTTTAGGGTTTGATCTATTATCCTAGGGTTTTATCTTAGAGATTAGTTTTTAGGGTTTCGACCTTTACAAACAATCCAAATTCAATTCTCATGTTCTTAGAATTAGGATTACCTTTTGTTTGCAGATTGTAGAAACCGGACCACGAAGAGAACCTCGAACGGATGCGAGCTGGAACGAGCTGGAGTTGAAATCGCGCGAGCTGATCGCTGTCGGGTTGCGAGCTGGCTGATCGGGGAACGCGAGCTGTAGCTGTCCGGGATGCAAGCTGAGAATGGATGGAGCTGAGGCTGTGTTCGTCTAGTATCAGAAACACCTTAGGGCTGGGGCTGATCGGATGAACACGAGCTAGAACGCTTACAAGAACAGATTAGGGTTCGTCGGGTTAGGGTTCGTCGGGTTAGGGTTCAAGGTCGCCGGCTAGGTTTTAGGTTTAGGAGTTTTTCAATTAGGTTTTTAGGCTCAGGGTGTTTAGGGACTATCGTGCTGATAACGTGTTGTGAAACAATAGATTTAGAGCTGAATGTTTCTATCTTTCATTAATGAATAAGTGTTCCCTTTATATAGGGGATTACAAAATAAGTAAAAAAAGAAAGTATCCAAAACCTAAACCAACTAGGATTAGGAAAGACTACTAATACATAATATGGAAAGATTACAAAGAAAAGAAATCCTAATCATACAAGGAAAATGAAATACATGAATGTGGCCGCCTCTCTCTCTTTCTCCTCTATCTTTTATGCGGATGGACCGGTTTATCGACCGGACCGGTTTATCGACCGGACCGGTTTATCGACCGGACCGGTTATGGACATCCATCAATTGATTTATAACACAGAACAAATAATCTATATAGAAATAATCATTTGTTTACTTTTGCTTATCTTTCGTGCGTCGGCTGAATTATTTTGCATGATCCAAAGAAAAAACTATGTGCCAGACTACGACACAACGATCTTTGAACTATGTTTGTTGTTAGCGAAACTGATTAAGTATTCAGTTTATAAAAACAGAATATATAAAATCCTTTATTATTTTTCAACTGGAGGCACACACATGCAGAACTTCTTTTATTATTACTAGGGGTTGGTCCGCCATACGGGCGGATGAGTTTACAATAAAAATATTTAATATTTTAATTTTATAAAACTTTTAAAATAATAAATATAATTTAAAATTATATTGTAAATTTTATTAAAATTTGTTGGTTTGAGATGAAAGAATCATTAACAAATTTTAGTATATATAAAACTATTAAATAAAAATAATTAAGGAAAATATAATGATTTATATTTTTTCTTTTGATTTTTATATCACTTTGATATAGTTAAAGAAAATCTAAAATAAAAACAATTGATACATTTTTCTAAGAGTTTCAAATTTTAATATTTGACACTAATTAATTTCACACGATATTTAATTAATCCATTACCAAGATAATCAAATTGAAAATATAATGTAATGTAATAAAATTAGAAAAAAAAATATATTTTAAAGTACTATATAAATTGTTCAAAAATGTCATAGATAATAATTAGTATATTTTATTTAACAACAAATGAAGTTTTATAATATATGTTTGTTTCACTTTATATTCGATTTTCAATTTATAATGAAATATTATTTATTTTTAAGTTTTTATTACTTATCTTTTTTTTAATTATTTTATCATTTGTCGAACTTTGTCTTATAACTAAAATTATTTGTTGAAAATTTTCTATTGCTAATTGATAATATTGTTTTTCAGATTAATATTTTTTTAAATTAATAAAATATTACATTTTTTGAAGTTTACTTGAGCTTCATACCACATTATATCATATATTGTATTTCGAAAAAAATAGAATTAACCAAATCATATTTAACCAAAATAACTTAAATGTTGTGTAACTATTAATAATTTTAAAATTAAGATGAATCTAACCGCATACATATTCTTTCTGGAAAAAAACATTCTTCAAAGACTAAACCAAAAGAAGTAGTTTAATCCTTTAATGTTTTTTGTGTTGGCTGTTTTGGTGTTTTTGTTTGTTTGGGTCATTTTTTACGTGCTAGTATTTGCACGATGTTGATAAAAAAAAGTATTAGTAAGATGCTGTTGGGGATCTAGAAAGTTGAATTGTCGCAGATGCTTTAGAAAGATTTTTTTAATGTCTTATATTTTTTAGTCTGTTTGCCATAGTCCAAAGTTACCGATCACATTTTTTTATAGCTTCAGTTCTAGTCTTCGTAATTTTTGAAAAAGAATACGTAGTTTAATTAAAGAGAAAAATGTAGTTGAATTCCATTTATTATGAAAGTTGAGATAAAAAAATCGAGACCATGGAAATACATAGTGTGCTCAAATTAAAGAAAGAGACAAATTTGTTCATTTTCTTGTAATAAAGCATATGTCATACCAATTGTCTAGATTTTGTACTGATGACATGTTATTGTTGTTCTCATGCTCCAGTAATTTGTTAAGTAACAATCAAGTCTACTATCTCTAATTTTATGGATTATTTTTTTAATGCGCTTCCAACAATTGGCCATCCAAATTTTGTTTAGTATCTACCCCGAAGGAATCGAACATTGGTTGACCGACTCCATGCTCTTCTCTCCATAATATTATTATACCATAAAGATAGATAGCATTGTCATATTAATGCTTGAACACTTGTTCAATATCTGTCATATTGCAAGTTAAAGATATGAACTACTGGCACACCAGTCACCCAACTTACATAGGGAGTTAAAATCTTCGAACCTTCTTGACTTCTTGTTAATAAAATTAGGGTCGTCAAAGTTTGTGATTTTGGATTGTCACGCATGAAACACTGCATGTATTTATCCTCAAAATCAACTGCAGGAAAGTTCTGTTATAACTCTATGTCTATGATCTTAATTTGTCCCTACAACATAGGTTTTTAAAATTCAAATGTAGACATAAGTAAAAAAATAATCGAAGGACACGGTATGGAGTTAGAGTTACCATTAATATGTTTTATTTAAATATTTATCTGAGAGCATAGAAATTGAAAGAAAATTATGTAATGTAAAAAAATATATAATGTGAACTTAAGCTTGTAAGAAATAGAAGGGTTGTAGATCACTTACTCTGTGCGAGCCTTCTTGAGTGGGTAACCAGCTCCTGGAAGCTGTTGTTGCTATGCAATGATTCTGCCATAATTGAGTTCATCACTTGTTGCTTCTGCTGCAGATGGACCCCTGGGGTTCATGGAGAGGTCATTACGTCAAGTGCTCGGATCAGTGGCACTTGTCTTGTCACCATCTAAGCAATTGCAGGAAATTTATATCAGGATAGTTGTGCCCACCCTGTCAATGATTTTTTTATGAATTACAACGCTTCTTAGTTCACTGATTTCAGCCGCACGCACATTAGTCAACCATGAAATTTTGGCATAGAAAACAAAAAACACTGCAGACTCTGTACCATCTGAAATGGACAGCTCCACACGATATCTTCAAGTTTTAAATGTTGCAAATGTCTAAGCAGGATATGTTGGTTGGCGTAAATGGTTTGTGCGATGTACACAAATGTAGTTAATGGTCTGCTTACCTGACAACACCAACAGAGGTTAAGTCACTACATGCAGGAAGAGATCCCATTAGAGCAGGATATGTAGCACAGCCACTGCCCGTTTCAATCAACTCAGCTTTTTCAGTGCACAAAACTCGGTAACCTGTAATGCAAGGAAGTGAGGGACATTAGTAATGAGACATATGCTAGAAGAAACAGTTAGGATTTTAACCTGTGGGGTCGAGTTAACAACGTATGTGTTAAGCTCAAAGACCGTCACAACTTCAATTTTCTTACACCTTCATATTTGGTGAAACTTGTGAAGCAGTTCACGTCACCAACACCCAAACTACACATATAATTTTTGTTTTGTGTTTTAATTGTGGTCTTTGTATAAATAAGATATAAATTTCTGATTGACGATCGAAAGACTTACTCGGATGAAGGTCTCACTTGCGTTTGTCTTTGTCGAAACAGAAATGAGTGCCAGAAGTTGCATTCAGTAAGAGGCGGCCTGGGAGATTGACAAAGATAGTTAAACTTGTTTTAAAGATGAAGTTCAAGATAGCTACCTCCGACGAATTTTGGATTAATGCTGGTAGCTACGATCACCTTAGGCTTGACGCCAAAAGATATCATTGAGGGAATATAGGAGACAAACCTGCTCATCAGTTTATGAGAAGGAACTGAAAGATCTATAATTTATCATCAATGAAATTAGAAGAGACAAACCTTTGCATCAAGGAGGAGCATGTCAAACCCCCATTAACTCCCCTCCCTCCCCTTCTTCACGTTTCTTGTTTCCCAAAAACGCAGCAGGCGCGTGACCACAGTTTCAGGACAGAAACCGCACTTCAAATCAGAAAGAAGTATATGGGATGACACCACTGTCGTAGGTTACGTTTGAAAGGTAGATACAACCTGATTGATAAACAGAACAGTAAAATCATATATAATAAACAGAACAGTAAAATCATATGGCAAAACGGGCATACTCCAAAACATCGAATACAACAACATAAGCAATCACCTCAGCATTGATCTCAGCGTTCTTGAGAGAATCAAGAACAAATTGAGCAGATTTAGCAGGCCAACGTTCTTGACCATTGGAATGCATGTTATTAGCTAGAGCATTCCTTCCAACACCTCTGCAGAAACGGGTGAAAGTAATAGCCTGTTTGTGAGCTATCACATCCTCAAGGTACCTCTTGGCCTTGAGCAATGGTAGCTTCCTGATAGCTTCCTGACAGCGTGCATTGTTTAGCGAGTGTTCTGTTTCAAATAAACAGAACAAAAAACACTATGAATAACATTATGACCTCATTAACTGAACTATTAGTCACTATCTAGAATGAATTTACCATCATGTACTGAATCTTTATAGCTATAAGAAAATTAAATTAAGATTCACCCAATCAGGATGACCATTTCAATGTCCCTGAAGTATATGTTAATTGCTACAGATCTCTGCTTTTTATCAATCAGGTTGTATTTACCATTCTCCTAATCGCAAATCTAACTAATTTCAAAAGAGACGAAAGAGAGAGTTTATACCTTGAAGTGAACCCTAAGATTGACCAATTTGAGATTGTCCCATTGATTCCTATGAATATCGGAAACTTCTATTTCGATCCTCTAGCCTTGCAAGCTGCAAAAAACCAAACGCAAAAATAGTCAACAAAATCGAATACAAAAGAGCGAGAAATGTTACTGAGAAGGATCCTTACACTTGGTCTGGTTATTGTGTTCTTGTGAGTGCTTCACCTGCGAAATTAGCAACACATAATAAGAAAATCAGAAGTACGATTCGTGCGAGAGAGATGAAGTGAGAAGCTTAAGCAAGTTACCATGGATGCGGTTAACAAAAGACTCAGCTGCAGAAGCGATTATTGGTCTTTGATCAAATAAAAAATAGAGCAGGTTCAAACGACTACTAACTCTAGAGCAGCTTCAAAAAATAGAGCAGCCTTAATTTGAGAAATTGATTTAACAGCATGATCAGACTCGTCAGACCAAGGTGAGAGCCACTAATAAAAAATAGAGCAGCTTCGATGGAATCAAGACCAAGAGCAATGATATTAAAATAGTTATAAAATTCAAGCTCTTTGTCTTCTATACGTGAAAAATGCGGCACAATCTCCACTCCACTCACTCTCTCCATGACACGCTTTGCAGCTACCTCTTCCTTAGGCTTTCCTCATCCTCAAGTCTAATTACAAAGACACACAAACCAAATCAATCAATCGTATATGAAACTATTAATTCTTACATGAGAGGAAGAAGGAGAAATCACCTGAAGAGGAACTGGCGATTGAGATTGGTGACTTCGATCTGATCCATGTCAATCACATCCAGATTACGAAACCCAGAAAGGGATCAGATCTTAGGAATCAGATCGTTGTCTGCGCAAAAGAGAAGGAAGCTAAGGTTCGTCGAGGAGGTCCTCTCTTTTTGCGTAAAGTAACGGGCTTACGGGCTAACTCCGTATCAAAAAAAAAAAAACATAGAGGCCCAATCGATTCTGACGTGGAAGAAACATGCGATGCCATTGGCTAAATATTTCATCCGACGTGGAGAGCCTAAACGATGAGGGTATTCCCCTTTTAGTATTGTATATTGATTTTCAATCAATACTATTAAATCTGGAACATATGTCCAGTTGATATTAGTTTAGTCCAACAATTATTTTTAATATCAATATTACATCTATTGATAACTGCATTTACTTTAACTTAAAAGTATTCTATAATTGTATTTACTTTAACTTAAAAACTAACCACGTTCTCTTTATATAAAGTTCTATAACGAAACCAGTTATGCTTATTCCTACAAAAGTCAATTCAATCATTATTATTAACACTCGACTTTTCATGATTTGACCGAGTTGCAGAAATTCAGCAAAAAAAAAAAACAGTCATGTTCTCAGAAATTATTCATGCAATTGTTTGTAAACTATGAGTCTAAGTTTCATATTGGCAAGAAATTGTGCTTCTGTTCAACTGCAATGGTTGGATTATTGATTAACCTATTTACATATATCGTTCAAAAACATTGAGTGCTAGGCAGTGAACTCAAGTTTATCAAAATCATTCAAGTTTTTGTGTGTTAAGATGTTTAAAACTGGATGATCACTACAAGAACTACAAGAAAACATCGTAATTCTGACGGACATTCTGACGGAAAATGAGATCCTCGGAATATTCCGACGAATTTCTGAGGAAATTCCGAGAAAACCCAAAATTTGGGTTTCCTCGGAATATACCGATGAAATACCGAGGAAGGCATATTCCTCGGAAAACACCGACGAATATCCGAGGATATATTATAGCCGTTGGAGAGCCGTTGGGGATTTTAAAAATTCCGAGGAAAGAGCCGTTGCCGTCGGTATTCCGTCGGAATTTCCTCAATTCCGTGAAAATCATGTCTTCAGAAGTTTATTATCGTTCGTGGATGGATAAACCTCATTTGGATCCGAACACCAATTTGCTTACGGAAGAATACGTTCAAGGGATTGGAGAATTCATGAGGCTTGTTCAACAGCAACCGGATGCAAAAAGTGGTATGTTAAGATGTCCCTGCTCTTCTTGCAATAATAATAAGGTTATAAAAGAATTTGATGTTTGGACTCATTTGTATATGAAAGGGTTTTCACGTAATTATAAAGTTTGGTACCTTCATGGGGAAACTGGTTATGAATATGGTAGTACTAGGGAACCTCAGCCTGTTAGTGAACTTCAGCCTGATATTAGGTTAGAAGAATCTAGAACGGATATAGATTATGGTGTAGGTACTGAGCAGATGGTACATGATCATTATAGAGGGGAAGAACCAAACCCCGAGTCTAGGAGTTTTTTTGACATGTTGGATGCAGGAAAACAACCTTTGTATCAAAATTGTAGAGATGGTCATTCAGTCTTATCATCTGCAACTAGATTAATGGGTATTAAGACAGACTATAATTTTGCTGAAGAATGTATGGATGCGATTACTGATTTTGTCAAAGGTATTCTACCTGAGGATAACCTTGCACCGGGTTCATACTACGAGGTTCAGAAACTTGTTGCAGGTCTTCAACTACCGTATGAAGTGATAGATGTATGTATTGACAATTGCATGATCTACTGGAGAGCGGATGAGACACGGAATGTATGCAAATTTTGTGGGAAACCTCGTTATCAGGAGACGAGGGGAAGAGTTCCGATCCCATTCAAAAGAATGTGGTATTTGCCTTTGACGGAAAGATTGAAGAGGTTGTATCAGTGTGAGCGCACAGCAAAAGCAATGAGATGGCATGCAGAGCATTCCACAAATGGTGAGATTAGACATCCTTCAGATGCAAAGGCTTGGAAACATTTCCAGTCAACATATCCAGAATTTGCAGAAGAGAGAAGAAATGTTTATCTTGGATTATCTACTGATGGTTTCAGCCCATTTTGAAAGCATGGAAGGCAGTATTCTCTATGGCCTGTTATTGTGACACCGTACAACTTACGGCCGAGCTTGTGCATGCGACGATAGTTTTTGTTTCTCTCAATTCTCGTCCCCGGGCCAGATCATCCTAAAAGATTACTAGATATGTTTCTTTAACCACTGATATATGAGTTGCAACAACTATGGACTCAAGGTGCTGAAACATACGATGTTTCATGTAAAGAAAATTTTCAAATGCGGGCAGTACTTATGTGGACAATAAGTGATTTTCCAGCATATGGTATGTTATCTGGATGGACAACGCATGGAAGGCTATCATGTCCATATTGTCAAGATGACACATATGCTTTCCAACTAAAGAACGGAAGGAAAACGTGTTGGTTTGACTGTCACAGACGATTTCTACCACCTGATCATCCATACCGCAGGAGTAAGACTTCGTTTACGAAGAACAAGCAGGTGTTTAATGGTCCACTTGAGGAAGTTAGTGGGAAAGATTTGTTAAGGCAGTTTAGGTATTTTGATGCAGAAAGGACGCCAGATGTAGGTGGACATGAAAACATTCGAGTCAATGCGGTTGGAGAGCTACATAACTGGCACAAAAAGAGTATTTTATGGGATCTGCCAT
>NC_027751.1:29585798-29586474 GCF_000695525.1 Brassica oleracea var. oleracea
TTCTCAGGCCGATCAGGTAATTAAATATACATATATCAATTATTCATAATGATTCATCATCATGTGTATTAATAACACTTATTTACAAATTAAATAATTTTTTAAATGTTACAGGTTTGTTATATCAAGTGCCCCCGGGTTAGGAACAGAGATGATCCATGGGTCACTGTTACATCACTCAACCCGAGAGGCCGAGTTCAGGGAAGTTCTGAGCTGGAAGACCCACTACAACCAAGCACATCCGGTAAGTTAAGTGCAGCAGAAGATTTAGCTGTAGTTGGCCTTGTAGTCGATTTAACCGACTTTGGAGAGGAAGCCGTCGTTCACGTAGAGGATGAACCAGAGATTGGAGAGTTTCACCAAGATCCAGATTCAGATTCATCTGGTGATGATGACTCGGAAACAGAGTAGCATCGCCTTTTTTTTTAATAGAAGAATACCGAAGAAATTTCGAGGGATAATAGGATTTAGGGATTTCCTCAGAATTTCCTCGGAATAGTCCGGGATTTTCCGACGATTTAGGGCTTTTCTTTTAGGGTTTCTGTTTCCTCGGAAAAGCCTCGGAATATTCCGAGGATTTTCCGAGGAAGAAGAGGGTTTCCTCGGAATTCCCTCGGAATAATCCGAGGAAATTCCGAGGAAATAGGGTTTTTAAACCGAAAACAACGTTTTGCGG
>NC_027751.1:29588670-29622130 GCF_000695525.1 Brassica oleracea var. oleracea
TTTTTTTTTCAAAAACTCTGAATGTTTTATTTTGGTATGTACAACTTTGAATATTATCTAATATGTTTTCTATTTCAATTTTAATTTTATATTTTCGAATTCCAATTAAAAAAAAAAATTTAATTTAAAAAAAAAAAATATTTTTGGGAATATTCCGAGGAAGTGGATCCCTCGGGATATTCCGACGACAACTTCCTCGGAATATTCCGACGGCAAAGGTTTCTCGGAATATTCCGACGGCCGAAGTTCCTCAGAATATTCCGACGGCATATCTCCTTGGAATATCCCGACGGATACACTTCCCCGGAATATTCCGACGGCAAAGGTTTCTCGAAATATTCCGACGGCAAAAGTTCGTCGGAATATTCCGATACCTCTTTTCTCTCGGAATATTTCCGAGGACCGTTCCATCGGAAATATCCGAGGAGATACCGACGAACAGTCCTAGGAAATGTTTCTTCGGAATCTTTAATTCTCGGCATTCCCTCGGAAATTCCGAGGAAATTTTACTTTCCGACGAGAAATGTCCGACGACCATTCTCGTAGGTATGTCCTCGGAATACCGTTATTCCGAGGACATACCGACGATATTTGTCGTCGGAATACCGGTATTTTCTTGTAGTGGATAAATAACAAATCTTCAATTTTGATGCATAAATGAAAAGGAAACATCAAAAAATAAGATCGATTACGTTTGCGGCGGTGGAAAAAATTGAAGAAAGATAGAAGCCTTGATAAATGGAGAAGATAAAGTATTTACATATTTGCCATCAGTGAGAAAAAAAGAAATAAAAATCCAAAAAATCAGATCTTGCTGTGAACCCATATGCTCATGTATATTAATTGAGAAGTCACTTTATTGACTTATGCTACATGTCACTTATACATATAGTTCGAGAAAAATTCTTATAATTTTATTGGTCGATAATTTTTTAGTTTTTATTTATTTTAATCAAATCTAAAAAAGGCAATCCTAGAACCAATTAATGTTAGTTGCTAAACTATTTATATATTGTAATGGCAATCATAGAACCAATCAATTAATAATTTAGAGTATCTAATGGTAGCAATTATGAAAATTCTATATAATACTCCATCATTTCTTTTTTTGCACTAATAATCTATTTATAAATTATATGAAGTATGTTGTTAAAAAGTAGTTAATAAAAATAATATACAATACTAGCTTTATTTTATATTATAAACAGTTGTAAAAATCTTTATTTTCCTATATAAGTTATAATATACATATATAAAACATATAATTTTAATAAAAAATATTATAATAACTATTAATACATCATGTCGCGAGTTTATAAATTATTTACATTAGTTTAAAATCATCTGTAATGATTAATATATATTTTGTAAGAAAAATTAAAGTCATTTATATTGAGTCATTTCTAATAGTTTATAAAAGATATATAATAGTTTATAATTATATTAAAAATTAGGTAATCATTTTTAAGGTGTCAAATCACCAATAATGATTATTATATCATTAATAAGAGTTTACAAATCAATATATAAATATCTATAAAAAATGTTATAAAGGTTTATAAAACCATTTATAAGGAAACATTTCTCATCATTTATAGGAGTTTAGAAAATGTTTACGAAGGTTAACTTGTTTGTAAATTATTTAAAATTATTAAAATGATCTAACAATTTTATGAAATATTTTGTAAAATTAAAAACATCGATAAGGTTAACAGGTTTGTAAATTATTTAAAATGAAAAAAATGATTTACGACTTTTTAAAAATATTTTTCTAAATACTTATCGATGATTTTCAATTTTAAATTAATATACTGGATTATTTTATAAAATTATTAAATCATTTTATAAGTTTATAAATTATTCTTCATAGATAACAAATTATTTTCTTGAGTTATAAAACAACTTATTAGGATTTATGAAACTATTTATAAGGATTTTTAAATTTCTGAGAAATAATTCATAACATATAAAATTTATAATATTTTATTAGTTATTTATAATTGTATAGTTTCCTTTATAAGAGGTTATAAATATGTTATCAAATCAGAATCAATCGTAAAATATTAGTTTCTTCACAAGTTCATCACTTTCAAAACTTTTTTCAAAGTAAAATAACCACAAAAATTACATAAACAATACAAAGAATATTATGAATAAAAGTATATTCCAAAATTTATGAATTTTTTATATTCTTACATTTTTATTAAATTAATAGAATTCACATATATAGTTTTTTTTTCTTAATAAATTTTGTGTTTTATACTTTAGTTGCAAGTGTGGGTCTATTTGTCACATGAGTTCATGTATTTGATTTTAATAATTTTTATGGACGAAAATTTTGATATACAAACCAATTAAATTATATATACATGTTCTAACGATAATGTTATAAAATAATTTAATAAAATATTGTTTTGTAAAAGATGTAAAAATCTAACTAAATACTATATAAATCCTATTTAAGAATTTAAAAAGTATTAATAAATAAAAAAATTTTATTAAAAAATTGTATACCAAAAATTCATATTCAGTTTTAAAATATTAAAATATATTATTGCAGGTCGAAGACATAAAATATTTATATTATATTAAAATTTTAAAATTATTTGTACCTGCAAATTTGCGGACAACCACCTAGTAATCTTTGATAATACTGGACTCTTTTACCATTAGACCACAATGGTTCATTGACTTTTGCATCAAAATATACATATATATACCTTTTTTGTAACAAAATATATTAAAAATTAATTTTTCAAACATTTTTTCATTCCGTTTTCGGTGCGGGTTGGTTTGATATTAGTTTTCGGATATAACATTTTAAAATCCGTTTGAGTATATAGGCTAAATCTAATTGATTATGAGACTTTAATTTTCGAGTTGATTTCGAGTAGGTTCTTTTTTTTTTTTTGGTTGAACTGATTTCGAGTAGGTTCTTTTTATACGAATATTCTTGACTAACTATGTTAGGTAACTAATAAGAAAATATAATTTGTTGCAAATTTTTAGAATAAAATTTAAAAATAAATTCTAAAATGTATATGTAACTTGACATATTTAATATAGTTATCAAAAATTATATTAAATTAAATTATGATTACAAAAAAAACATAAATACTTTTTTTCTAACGGCTTTACAAAAAACATAAATACCAAAATTAAAATTTTCAAAAAAAATTAAAACAAAAGTACAGAATCTAGTTACATATATAAAATAGTGAAAAGGCCACCACTACGTCATGCAAGTGACATGTAAGCATGTTATTTCTTGTTTTGGTAGTAAATCTTGTGTTCACATTTTTGTTCTTTTTAAATTTGCCATGCTTCCCAAAAGAAAAAAGAAACATGCCGACGTCAATTAATCACCAAGGTGATAACTCGTGTAGCAGCCGCAGGTAAGAGACAGTTACACAAAGAGACACATTGTGTGTTTGTTTCTCGGTGGAAGACACAATGTGAGTTTGGCACACATTTCTTTCACTTTATTCCGCCAGCTGTCTTTTATTGCCCAGAACTACCCTTGGTTGTTGTAAAGAGAGTGTTAGCTTTTTAGAAGTCTTGTTTCTTTCTTTGTAACTATATTACGGTTCAGTTGTAATAAATGTAAAGGTATATTGGATACAGCTAATGGGTTTTATGTTGGATGGTGCAGTCGTGGATGGAAGATATGTGAACGTGTGGACGAAGCTTTGTGGACGAGATTTTTAATCTTACAAGAGTTTTGTAGACTAGATTTCGTGGACGAAGTCTTGTGGATGGTTTTAGTGGATTATAAGTTCATCATTTTCATAAAAAGATGATCAAACTTTTCTTTCATATATAGTAAATTTACCATCAAAAAGACAATAACTAATTTCAAATGGACCAAAAAATTGTAACTAAAGGTTTTTTAACAGAGTTCCATGGATGAGATTGTGTGAATGAGGTTTGTGATGTCTTATGTTCAAGGTTTTGTGGATGAAGATTCGGCAGCCACCTCCACCAACCACCACCATTGTATCCATACTCACGTCTTCCACCATCGCCTCCACAACCACCACCGCCTCCACTGTGGTATCCACCGCTTCTTCCACCACGCCCTCCACCGCCACCGCCATCGTTTCCACGGGACTGAGCCTCGAGAATCTATCAGTTGCGAAGAGCCTCATGGGAAGACGGTGGTCTACGGCGTCCTCTGCAGGATCTGAAAAAAGGAAAAATCATTAACTTCTCTGCAATGAAACAAAGATTCATCAAGAAACAGTGAGTTTTGTTTTTAAGCCGCTAGGACAAACTATAATTATGTTATTTCTTGTGAAACGAGAAACAAACCTTCCATGTCGGAGATTGAAACCGAAGCAAAGCGGCGTGATTACGGACACTACAATTTCTGGATCGAGAAATCTGAGACAGAGAGAAAGAGGATTATGATTTGTTTTCTGAGATGTTACAAGATCTAGGAATTTAGGAAGGGAATAGGTAAAGACGTTTTTAATAAAGAAAAAAAAGGAATTAGCTTTATTGTTTTAAAAATAATAAAGTGGTTCTAGTTATAAGGTTCCATCTAGTTAATGATTCAAAGAAAAGAGAGAGTTCACATAGTTGAGGGATAGATAAGACAATTCACTAAAAAGAAGTGTTCACAGAGCTCAAAGTGTCTTTTTAGGTAATTGGAAACTTGAATTGTGTCTTCGGGAGTAAATATCTCCGCAGGTAAAGGTGGCTTTAACTTTTATAACAATAGAGTGAACGTCCATAAAATGCAATTATATATTAAATATGACTGTTATGAATTGAGTTATGTTATTGATTAAAAAGTATAACACCAAGCATAAACAATAAAAATTATATAATCAATTCATAAAGTGATATGTGAGATTTGAGTAATCACATGCGAAACTCTTTCTTTAATATCACTTATATATATATATATATATATATACACTTATATATATATACACTTATATATATATATATTAAATGAGAAACATTACAACATTTTTGCTATAACACATGTCATCACTAGAATGCTTCTCAAATTTCCTAGATAAATATGTTGGTCTATTAAATATATATTATAGTTTTCATTAAACTATCATAAAATTAATCAATAATATACAATTAATATTTTCTCTCTTTCTTTAAATAAAGTTACGGAATTATCTAATATGATTATAGTATATATGTGACAATTAATTTTGATCAAAAAATATGACAAATAATTATTTTAATAATAAAGATTTAATAATAATTTGTGTATCCTCCATCATTTATGTTTAAAATTATATTATTAACATAAAATAAACAATCATATTAACCATATAATAAAAATTTATATTTTTTCATATATGTTATAATTTGAATTTTTTAAAATGACTACAAATTACTAAGACTATTGAAAGTCCAACATTAAAAAATTTGTGATCAAAGGTTCAAAATTTTTATCATGAAAAATATAAATGATTGTAAAACCATATGTAAAAAGTCTCGTATAATAGATATCCAAAATAATATATATATATATATATATATATATATATATTATTAACGTATATACCATATAAAACTACACAAATATTTTATTTTCGAAAATTTTCATTGAACACTTCTTGAGAGCTTAAAATTTTAATTTCGAAATTTTAAGTGAATATCCGAAAACGGCTAAAAATAAAACTATTAAAAGTCCTGCATTAAAAAGATTGTTATTATGAGTTTACAATGATACATATAATCATTAAATCATATGATAATTAAGTCTCATTTAATAGATATGTATATTAAAATATATTATGTATCTATGTTAATATCATTTAAATTTATTTATATCCATACAAAATATATAAAAATGATTGTTTAGATTTAGTAACCATAAAATGATTATAAAGTTTGAAAAGGTGATTGTTTTGACGTGTTTTCACCAATTTAATCACATATGAAATAGTTAACTATTTTTAATTATTTGATATATATTTATTATTTTGTTAGTTTTATAATATGTAAAAATGTAGAATAAGTAATAGTATGTAAAAAAAAAATTTATATACAATGTTCATTCCGTGTAAGACTCGGGTCTTAACCTAGTTATTAGTATATGGTAAGAGATCAATGTTCAGTATAACAACTCCGACTTATAAAATATCAACATGACTTATATGCTGAAGTTGTAGAAAATCAAAAATTAAAAGACTCGAGAAAATTTTTGGTTGGTACTATAGTTTAAAATTTTTGTTTTAGAAATTAGACTGCGAATTTATTTTTCTGCTGTAGATTTATTTTCAAAAACATCCAAAGCACTCAATAAATGTTGTAGAAAACTTGATTTCTAGAATTAATATATTTTCTTTTCTAAATTTTTGGTTATAGATTTATTCGTTTTTTAAAACCAAAGCATGATTGCTTTATAAAAAAACTTTAGAAAAAAACCAAAGCTTTCTAAGGACACCCGCAGTAGTCATTTTTAACATAATACCTCAGCATAAATACTAATATAAAAATTACAAACAAGAAAGAAAAAGCTATAAATGCTAAAAACGTCCCTCGAAGAAGAGATTTTTCATTTATTTGGAGAGATTAATATACAACATAATTTAGCGCATTAACTTTTAATTATATAATGATTTTATCTTAAAATACTAATATATTTTTTTTCCAGAGACGCTGGTAAAGAGACCAATTACTAAAGATGCTCTAAAGTACCCATAGGACTTACCAATCACCCTAAAACACGAAAATAAGAATCAAGAGGAGATTTTTTTTTTTTTTGTCTATATATACAGTTTTACCATCTAAAACTTTTGAACGGCCGGCATAGGAGCCGTCGTCACAATAAATGTTGGTATCACTTTTATGGCATATTCTTGCCATTTGGTGGAAAAAATGAATTGTAGCAGAAGAAGTTTTTTTTTTAATCACTATTTTTAATGGAGGGTATATCTATATTTGTAGTAGTTTACTGCCGTGTGAAATAGCTAACCGGATTAAAAAAGTGATAGAGATTGAACAGAATTGGAGTTTGATAGACGTGCGTATTGATAGTTGACAAGAGAATCGACCATTGACATATATACATAACATAAACTAAGCTTCTAGCGCGAATGCGCGATCAAATTTGAGCTTACAATTATGGGAGAAGACACGTCTCGCATAGCTTTCCATGTGTTTAAGGTATTTATTTTTCAGATGAAAATAACTTTTATTTAATAAATTTGAATAGACCTTTTTCATTATAAAATTGAATAAACTAGAATACTTTGTTTTCCTTACCGTTCATTTATTCCTAGATACACCAGTAACGTAGTAATAGAAACACGCTCTCGCAAATTAATACTAAACTAGATTTTGATCTGTGTGCCTGCACGGATGTTTTATTTAGCTTTTATATTGTTTAATTCTTTTAATATGATTTAATATATATTTTTTAATTATCAATATTAAATATTCGTTTAATATGTATTTTGAACACAATAATTTTAGTACGGATTTGATCGAATTAATTTAATTATTGTCTTAAACAATAAATATTGTCTCATATTGCCTTGAATGTTGTTTTATTTCTTATTATATACTATTTTAAGAAATTATTAAAAAAAATTTTTTGCATTGAATGTATTATTTAGGAAAGAGAAATGATGGTAATACAATAATTATTTATATTTTTAATGTTAGTTTTATATTATACTTATACCCTAATATATTGAGTTTTGAAATAAGTTATATATATAATTTATGGACTATGTACTTTTGTATAGAAAAATTGTAGAAAAATATTAAATTTTGAATAGTCATTATATACTCCTTCCATATACGAATTACTAATGTTTTAGTTAATACACTTGTTTTTAAAATTAAAACATCAAATAAAATGTAAAAATATGAATGGTGAAACTTTATTGGTAAAAGTGTAAAACCAAAAAATGATAAATAAAATATTTTTTTAATATGTGTGAAGATGTTAGAACATCAATTTTTCATACACAGATGGAGTATATAGTATAAATGGATTACACATTTTTATATTTTATGTTAAAATGATTTTATATTTAATTTTATTCATTAAAAATAAATTGAATATGTTATTTAAATCAATGACATCTTTAAGAAGAGCCATATTTTTGGTGTTTTCTTTATCATCTCTGTGATTTGTGGAAGGGTAGAGAAAACACGGATGAGAAGTATATATAGATGAAAGTAAAATCTAAGTTTAAAAATATGATATTGTTTCTCCAAAGATTAAGTAGAAGGTAATATTTCATTTTTAAATAGGTAAAATCGCAAGTACATATATGATAATCAATCCTATTATTTGTTTACATCGCAAGAGGAGTGAAATATGGTAACTAATTTTAAATTAATTATAAAATATTCTTTCTAAACGAATAAGTATAATATAATATTTTGTTTCTAAATAAATCCTACCAAATACACTAACAATAATTACCTTAATAAGTGACTGTCGATCTTTTAGGAATTTTTTGGTAAGATAGTTTTTTTTTAACGTCTGTGAATAATCATAACCAAAAAGGTTCGGGAACAAAATGACAAAAATAGTAAAACTTGCAACACTCGCAAGGCATGAGAGGATAACAACATCATTTTTAAAGGAAAGAATACAC
The DNA here is from genome assembly GCF_000695525.1 of Brassica oleracea var. oleracea. Taxonomy (NCBI): domain Eukaryota; kingdom Viridiplantae; phylum Streptophyta; class Magnoliopsida; order Brassicales; family Brassicaceae; genus Brassica; species Brassica oleracea. The sequence goes on from NC_027751.1 coordinate 29,597,262, forward strand.
TAGTTGTTTCCATTTGATTCTCTGAGAAGACGATCATGTAGCCACACCGGCCCTCCAAGTGCCAAATATGACTGATAACGACCATCCCGCAACACAATCTTGGCTATGTCTCTGGCAATTGAATTATTCCCCATACCCTCTACCTCAAATGTTACACTACTGAAGCCAGTTATGAGCAGTGTTACTTGTTGGAGAAGTGAACAATATCTTGGCCAATGCATTGGTAAGATAGTAATGTTCGTTTATTTTCAAATGATTACCAATACATTGAGTTTTGGTATTGGTAATGTTAGCCTTGTTGACGGTTTATATTTGAAAAATAAAATCAATTACTGATTGGAACAAACCCATCGTGTGTTTTAGGCTTTTAGCTAAATAGGGTCTCATAATGAGTAGTAATTTAATTAACCAAACACATTTAATGAAGGAGGCAAAGATTCATTCAAATCCAATGGCAATCCCTTATAAATATTAAGAAAAAAACAGAGTTAAATACTAATGTACTTATGTTTTAATAGATTACATGAATGGTAAACGCCCTAAGTTTTTTTTTTTTTTGCTAATATTTGGTAAATGCCCTAAGTTACTAAGACATTTTACTATATCAAGCAAAAGTTAAGTATACATATATATCGAATACAAGATTCAGCCGTATTCATGTTGTGGCACGACATAGTAATGGATTTGGGACAAAAGACGTTAATATTTTTTTTTTATTCTTGAAACGGGTGATTGTTAGAGCATGTTCAGTGATATAGCTTGGGATGGGGTTATTTTGAGATACTCCAACACTAATTTATAATAATTCATCATTTAGTGTCCTTTGAAAACTTCTATTAGATGCTCCTAATAATGTTGCTCTTATATTCTTAGTGCTTTCTTGAGTTATATTCTTATTGCTTATAACTTCTCTTTTCCTTGAATAGCAAACATATAAAATATCACACATGACTGTCAAAATCATTTGAATTTTGTACTTTAACGATAACAAATCATAAGATGATGATGACGTTGTGGCGACGCGTATGAATTATGAAATTTTAGTTGTTTCATGAGATATTGCCGAGTAAGCCTGACTTTTTTTTTTTTGGTAAAAGTAAGCCTGACATGTTGTCCTCTCTTTGTGTTGTTCACGTTCACGGTGCTCTCTCAGTCTCCAAGTTATAAAATACACCCACCAGTCGAGAGCTGATCCACTGCGCCATACCCTCACTCTTTTACTCTGCACGATCACCACGTCATCAATGTGGATCAGGATGTGAGAACCCCATGACGTGGCGCCATGTGGTTCGGAATTTAGTTAAAAACGTGTATAACGCATACCTAAGTTTATTTATAAAAGACATTAGAAACCGTTTGATTAAAAAAAAAAGACATTAGAAACCGTAAAATTCAGAAGAAAAAGACAAAAGAATTTCTAAATTATCGTAATTTTATAATATGACAACAGAACATGTTACTAACTACCATTTTTATCAACTTATCAATACAAATTCCCGATTTTACAACTACATAATTACTGTATCTTTTTATAAAATAATATTAAAATTATAATTTATTGATTTATAAGTTATTAATTCATGCTAAATATTAATAAATATCAAAACAAATATATATTTAAAGAACAGATTTATTGGGAATATATTTAGCCATTATATTTAATTACATACAAATTTTATTATTTTGTCGTTTATATATTATTTGAATAAAGCAACTTATCAATATATAAATTTATTAATTCAGATGCCTATTAACTTATAAATATTAATTTATAGTATTTTATTGTGAATTTGTTTTGGGAAAACTTAAATACAAAATGCGACCATACTTGAGACTGACATTAATTTAGTTTTTTTTTAATAAATAAAGTATAAAATAAAATTATTTACAACAAGATATTTCTCAACTCATAGAAATTCGTGACACATACCTAAAGATGTGGCTTCGGGTCCTCCTTGTTGGCTTTTTGAGTTGTTCGTGAATGAGAGCAGGTTTTTGTAATCTTGATTGTCTTGGGGTTGAAGTTTGGAGAGATCAAGATTTCTAGTTGTTTTGGGATGGGGTTTGTTGGTGCTGTAGTTCGATGTTGTATCGTTCCCTCCCTTTGAGAGGGTCCATATCTGTGACTTTTTATATATAATCAAAACCAGTGTTAAAAAAAAAAAATTACACTTGTACATATTTTCCCATTGTCTATTTACATTTGTTTTTAATTGCATGGTGGTTAGGCATATGCTATCGAACATTAATCATGGATACAACTTCTAAATTTGCAGCAAGGGCAGCAGATGTAGAAATTTTTTAGGATTAGGAGCAAAAAAACATTTTATTACAAATATGAGACTTTTGCATTATAAAATTAAGTTATTAGGTCTAAATGTCTAATTTATTTGTAAAAAAAAATTATTATTAATGGATTTCATAGAATTAAGTATGTTAAATTTTCTTTTGGTTATAATTTGAAATTTAAAAATCGATCGGGCAGAAAATTTTTTTTTTCATGTGGCAGTAATCTAAAGCTTAAAAAGTAACATTGATTTTAGGATTTTGAGTGGGGATAGCCACCTCTTTGTCACAAGTACAATCCGCCACTGATTTTGTAATTTTATACTTTTATTGGAAGACCAAATAATATCAAAACACGAAAGGAAAAACAAATCAAGTTTATGGGAATAATAAATAATTGATTACGAAAAGAAATTATTTGTAAAATTTCCCCCACTTTTTTAGTATAAAGGGGTTTAATAATCAATTATAAGAAAATGGGTATCATTACTTAATTTATGAGAAAACATAAGGGTTTGTTTTAACTATTTTCCACATATTTGGTTGACGCTCTTTAAAAACCCCATTTGCTCCTTCCCACTTGTGATACTCCTCCTCACCGGATTATACCACATTCCTCTCCTCACGTCCTCTGAGTCCGACCGAGTTTGACTCGCCCTCTATCTCTCTCTCTCTGGTTACGATAAGCAAATATGGCGGAGACCGATCGTTCCCGCGCTTTCACCAAGAACGTTAAGCGCATCGTCGTCAAGGTTCCCATCTCTCTCTTTCCGGGTTTGACTTTTATCGTCGTTTCAAAGTCTGGTTGATGTGAATCTCTAGTGTGTTCATATAAATGTGGAAAACATTCAAAGATTGAAACTTTCTCTTTTAAAGTTTGTGCCTTTGATGATCACACAGACATATGCATCTTTGAGTGGTTGACAGGTTGGGACAGCAGTTGTTACTGGGAAAGATGGAAGATTGGCTCTTGGCCGCTTAGGAGCTATCTGCGAGCAGGTTCTTAACAAAAAAAACATCACTATACATTCTTTTGATTAAGCTTCTGTTTGTTTGTTTATACTTTTATTTGATGGCAGCTTGCGGAACTGAACTCGGATGGATTTGAGGTCATTTTGGTGTCGTCTGGTGCGGTTGGTCTTGGTCGTCAAAGGCTTCGTTACAGACAATTAGTCAACAGCAGGTTTTTTTCATGGAAACATCCCTTTAAGTTTCCCCTAAATAGCTCAAAATTGTGTCTTATATTTGTTGTTTCGTTCTCTTCAGAATCTTTTTACTCCAATTTGATTGATCACCTAGTTTCCGATCTTAGGTTGCTTAGCCACAATGAGCGAAACCAGTGGAAGTTGTTGATGTTAGAATCTGAAAATATCAACAAAAGTTAGTCTTTAGGATTCTAATACATAGGCTCAATCAAATTGTGGCTCAGGGGCATTGGGAGTAACGCATGCCTTTTGTTCTGTTTTTGTTCTTCAGCTTTGCAGACCTTCAGAAGCCACAGAATGAACTTGATGGGAAGGCTTGTGCTGCTGTTGGTCAGAGCAGCCTCATGGCTTACTATGAGTCTATGTTCGACCAGGTCATGTGACGTTACTTTCCTTTTCTTTTCATCTTCTTTTGATTATTCGCAAACATTTTGAGTACTAATGGTGTTGTTTCCTCTCGGCTTATTTTTTTTATTCTTGGGTAGTTGGATGTGACCGTGGCTCAAATGCTGGTGACTGATAAGGATTTTAGAGATAAGGATTTCAGAAAGCAACTTAGTGAAACGGTTAAAGCCATGATGAAGATGAGAGTTATTCCAGTTTTCAACGAGAATGATGCTATAAGCACTCGTAAAGCCCCTTACAAGGTTTGTTCACTGCCTTTCTTTTTGGTTATAAGCGTTACTAATTCACTGTCTTTCTTTTGTTACCTATGCAGGATTCTACTGGTATATTTTGGGATAATGACAGCTTAGCTGCTCTACTTTCACTGGAGCTGAAAGCTGATCTTTTGATTCTTCTAAGTGATGTTGAGGGTCTCTATACTGGTCCTCCAAGCGATCCTAATTCAACGTTGATCCACACATACATTAAAGAAAAGCACCAGGAAGAGATCACGTTCGGGGAAAAGTCCAAATTAGGACGAGGGGGTATGACTGCAAAAGTTAAAGCTGCTGTTAGTGCAGCTTATGGTGGCATTCCTGTTATCATTACCAGGTAAAAGACCCTTCGGTACTCATAATCTGAATCTGGAAGGGACTGATCAATGAGCTAGCATATAATGTTGGATGGAAGAGTGATACTTTTCTTGCTTTTTTTGTTTTGTTTTGGTTTGAAGTGGCTTTGCAGCTGAGAATATAGCTAAAGTCCTTAATGGACTGCGCGTTGGTACTCTGTTCCACCAAGATGCTCATTTGTGGGCTCCGGTTGTAGATACTACTTCCCGTGACATGGCAGTTGCTGCAAGGGAGAGTTCTAGAAAGCTTCAGGTAATGTTAGGACTTTTATGCCACTGTACTCAAATTGTTAATTTAGATATTCTTTCTCGTTTTGCAAGTGTGATAACTTGTTAGCTATTTGCTTAACAGGCTTTATCTTCAGAAGATAGGAAAAACGTTTTACTCGATATTGCCAACGCCCTTGAAGCAAATGAGAAAATAATTATAGCTGAGAATGATTTAGATGTTGCTGCAGCACACCAAGCTGGATATGAAGAGTCCTTGGTAGCTCGCTTAGTTATGAAGCCTGGCAAGGTAAGACTGTATTCACTGTGTGATTAAATCTATTGCACCAATTGTTTACATTGTTTGTTTCTGGTGCTTGATAGATCTCAAGCCTTGCAGCTTCTATTCGCCAGCTAGCTGAAATGGAAGATCCAATCGGCCGTGTTTTAGCAAAAACTGAGGTAACCTGAAATGATGGAAGATCCATTCCTCCTATTAACTTGTAATTTCTTTTTTCAATTTCAAACAGTTCTTGTTAACTTTGTGTGTAACAGATTGCAGATGGTCTTATTTTAGAGAAGACATCATCACCATTAGGTGTTCTTCTGATTGTTTTTGAGTCTCGGCCTGATGCACTTGTTCAGGTATGTCACCAGACATTGTCCTTTATGCTCTTAGATGTAAACTCTGATCACCAAACACTATCAATGAATCAAACAGATAGCTTCACTTGCTATCCGGAGTGGAAATGGCCTTCTGCTGAAGGGTGGAAAAGAAGCTCGTCGATCAAATGCTATCTTACATAAGGTACATCAACCTCATATTCATAGATTGGAGTAAACTCCATTGTAGTCATCATCTTGGTTCTCAAAATTTGTGAAATCATGGAAAAAACTATAGGTGATCACTGATGCAATTCCAAAGACTGTTGGAGGTAAACTCATAGGACTGGTGACTTCGAGAGAGGAGATTCCTGATTTGCTCAAGGTATAGATATATATGAATGGGAAGGTCACCAGAAGTGATTAGCTCTTTTTACTTAATCTGGAACTTACCATTTGCATTTTATGTTACAGCTTGATGATGTTATTGATCTTGTGATCCCAAGAGGCAGCAACAAGCTTGTTTCTCAGATTAAAAACTCAACTAAAATCCCAGTGCTAGGGCACGCTGGTACGTTTTATAAGTTCACTTCCATTAAGCTCACATGCTGGACTGGTCTAGTGAGAACACTGCTTACTATTTTTTGGTGTTTGCAGATGGTATATGTCATGTATATGTTGACAAATCTTGTAATCTTGACATGGCAAAGCGTGTAGTTTCAGATGCAAAGTTAGACTATCCAGCAGCCTGTAACGCAATGGTTAGAGACTCTTACCCTTTTTCAGTAATGTTCACTTAGTACTTCTTTTCTCACCTCGTCTTCTGTTTTTATCTTGACCTAACAGGAAACTCTTCTTGTACATAAGGATCTAGAGAATAATGGTGTGCTCAACGAGCTTATATATGCTCTGCAAGCCAGTGGTAAGAATAGTAGTTTGTTTGTCTTTTTGAAAACCATAAGTACTATAAATAAGATAAGATTTAGTTTGGTGGCTAGCTTCGTTAGAGACATTTGTTTTAACTTGTAGGTGTCACTTTGTATGGTGGGCCAAGAGCAAGTGGTAAACTGAACATTCCGGAAACACAATCATTTCATCACGAGTACAGTGCCAAGGCATGCACTGTTGAAATTGTAGAAGACGTACATGGTGCTATAGATCATATCCACAATCATGGGAGGTAAAATTATTGCTGGATGAATCCAAGTTATTACATCACAGGGCCTACCTCTCTGTAGTCTGTATTCTTTACATGTGCTGGAACATTAGTGTGGTCACTTACTTTTTTTGTCTTGTCTCGTGAGAGCAGTGCACACACTGACTGCATAGTGACAGAAGATAGTGAAGCCGCAGAGATATTCCTCCGCCAAGTGGACAGGTAATAATAGTTTGTGTTGTTGAATCCTACAGTCTATAGAATGTTTGTGGTTGAATATATTGGAAACTAAACTCTTTTAACATTTTGACAGTGCGGCTGTTTTCCACAATGCAAGCACAAGATTCTGTGATGGTTTTAGATTTGGACTTGGTGCTGAGGTAAGACAGACAGAGGGAGAATTTAGTATCAAATTTGTAAACCAAATGAATAGAGAATTGTGAATTAATGAATGAATGGCTAATGTGGCTTGTTTTTATGTGTAGGTGGGAATAAGCACAAGCAGAATCCATGCCCGTGGTCCAGTTGGAGTTGAAGGATTATTGACAACCAGATGGTACTATTGAATTTCTCTCGTCTTTGCTCTGTTCATTGATCTCTTATGAACTCTTGTGGGGTTTGAATATTTTGTGGTGGTGAATGGCGCAGGATAATGAGAGGAGAAGGCCAAGTAGTGGATGGAGACAAAGGAGTTGCTTACACTCATAAGGACCTCTCTGTCTTGAAAAGGACAGATGCAGTGGAGAACGGGCTCTAGCTCTGCTAATGTCGTATTATTACACACGTCTTTTTGTTTAATTAGGATTTAGTTTCTTGTGGAGTTGCACCAAAATAAGATCCATCTACATTTGATGTTCTTTGATAATAGTAAAATGTTTATTAGCTATTCTTCATGTCAAAAAAGTTATAAGCCAATGTAACTTTCTGTTTTTTTTTTATCATTCTCCATCCAAAGGAGGATAAATGCTCAAATTCGAATTTCACTTTCAAAAGACTCAGAACTTAGATGTCACTAGTACAGAACTGCAACCATAAAAACTACTCTTCTTACTTCAATCTTGATTCATTCTTGGATGAAGTTTTTGAGATTCTTCAACCATAGCAAGTACTCTCTGCTATCTTTCTTCATCATGTACTCATGCATGAAATCCGTAACGCTTGGTTTGATTCCTCTGGCCTCGAGAAACTTATGGAACGACCTGCGCATGTTCTCATCCAGCTCTCTGCAAAGTCAAAAGAAATAAAAAATTTGAGGTTACTTTGGTCATCATAGTAATGATAAGAAAATGTTACTTACTGAAAATCAGGTCCATCATATGTCAATTGTTCTTCTTCTTCAGAAGACTTGTCTGAATGGTTCACAGACAAACCATCAATGACAATCGCATCAGGGAAAGCAGTGCAGCTAAACTCAAGGCTGAGACCACTCTTCTTTGTCACAGTGACAACAAGCGGAATGTTTGTCTCGTTAGCTTTCTCATCACCATCTTCATTGTCATCCATACCATCTTCATGTTCATCCATGGAACCAGGCATGCTTACTTCTACTCTAATCTGCTCTCCATTGTACTCTCTAGTCAATGTTACGGTCCTGTGACCAGGATTATCTTCAATCTTAAAAGGAAAGTCACCAGAACCTGGTGTCTCGTCTTCACCCTGCTGCATAAAGAAACCCATAATCATCTAAGGCTCTCAAAAGCTTAAATTAGAAGAAGAAAAAAGGTCAAATCTCCAAAATAGCACATTTATAAATTTATATCACAAACATAGCACTCCAAAACTAAAATGACCAAAATAACACATTTCTAAGTTTATCCTTTGAAATTTTTAATTTTTTTATTTTTCAAAATTTGAAATCTTATCCCCAAAATCTCATTTCTCAACTCTAAACCCTAAACCCTAAACCCTAAACCCTAAACCCTAAACCCTAAACCCTAAACCCTAAACCCTAAACCCTAAACCCTAAACCCTAAACCCTAAACCTCACCCTTTAACTCTAAACCATAAGTTTGTGACTTTTGATAAAACATTAAATGCTATTTTTGTGACTTTTGACCTTGAGTGCTAGTTTGGGAACAAAAACTTGATTTAGTGCTATTTTTGTCTTTTTCTCAAGAAAAAAACCCAATTTATGAAACCAATGCTTTAATCAAAAACTTTATGCAACTTAATTAAACCCTAAACCCAATTCATTAAACCAACGCTTTGATCAAAAAGTTTGAAACTTAATGGGAACTTAATCAAACACTAAACCAATTTCATGAAACCAATGCTATGATCAAAAAGTTCGAAACTTTATGGACTTTAATCAAAACCCTAAACCCAAACAATACTCTTCTAATCTAATCTAATCTTCTCGAGTATGCTAAAATGAAATGGACTCGAAAGAAGGTTTTGTTTACCACCACATCAGCATCGAAAGCGTCTTTGATCTCGGAGTCAATCACTTGGATAAGCGTCTGATCGGACTTTAACCGGTCATTAGTATCCGTCGAATAGAGGAAGCCACGAGATACGAAAGGACGAAGCAGAGAAGATGGTTTGGAAACAAGGGAGGAGCGATTGACGACGACGGCGGATATGGCCTGGGGTCGAGCCACACGACCACACACGGAAGCTAAACGAGAAGCTGACCTGCCGATGCACAAAGGGAAAACCATGGCGGTTACAAGGGGATGGATGGCTTCTTTCTTCTTCAGGGTTTTAGCTTTGCCCTTCTCTCCTTAGGGTTTAAAGACAAACGAATTGCGCAGATCCGTACCGGAACTTCTATCCAAACCGGAAGTCAAATTTTCTTTTTCAGAATCACCTTGGTCTATTTGCTTTAATAAAATTGACATATAATTTCGTCGCACAAACATCTAACCAGATGAATTTTTGTTCGACGATTTTTAATTGTGTGTAATCTATTTATTTCTCTTATTGCGATTACATACAAACCAATCAAAATAATAAGTTGTATACTATAATTAATTATTTTTGATATATCTATTTATAAATTAAAACACCAATTATTATATCTATATATAGTAGTAAATCCATATTCCTAAAATTAAATGTATTTTTTAAATAAGATCAATAGATATGCCTAGGGGTGGGCATTCGGGTACCCATTCGGGTTCGGTTCGGATCTATTCGGGTGTCAGGTTTTCGAGTTCAAAGATTTTATTCCCATTCGGGTATTTCTAAATTTCGGTTCGGATTCGGTTCGGATCTTTTCGGGTCTGGATAACCCATTTAAATTATTTTAAATTTTTTTAAAATTCACTATATACTTTAAATTTTTTAAAATCTATAAACAAAACAATATATTACATATAAATTTGAATAGCATACGTCAAAGTACCTAAAATTAACATATAAATTGGTTTGGTTTGAATATTTGGATTGAAAATCAATAGATATTTTAAGTATTGTTGGTGTTTTGAGTATATTTTAGCTATTTTAGACATGTACTTTTGACTATTTGTATATATTTATAAGTATTTTGGACAATTTAAAAGTATCTTATATATTTTGATGTTTTTAATATATATTAAGTCTAAAAATAATTAATATATATAGGTATATAAATCAATTTCGGATATAATCGGGTACCCGAAATACTTCGGTTCGGATCGGGTTCGGTTTCGGTTTCGGTTCTCTAAATATCAAAATTTTTAACCCATTCGGATATTTAATCAATTTTGGTTCGAGTTCGATACTACTTTTTCGGGTCGGATTCAGTTCGGTTTTTCAGATCCGGATTTTTTGCCCAGCCCTAGATATGCCTCTAAATTTTTCTATAGTATTGGAATTCAATCGATCAGTTAGAAAAAATCAGAACCGAAATCGGTTTATTAAGTTAATTTGGTAAAATAAAAAATCAGTTATGTGAATTTTGATTTTCTGGGATTTTTCAGTTTACTCGGTTTATTTCAGGTTTATGCGGTTTATTTGGTTAGAATGTTTCAAACCGGTCGGTTCTTGCTTGTCCAACCGAACCGAAAAACCGATTAAAATTTTTAATTTGGCCACTGTTTTATTGGTTCAATCGGATGTTAAACCAAAACCAAAAAAAAATTGGTTTGGTCGGTTCGGTTTATTTCGTTTCATACCGAATGCCCAGCGCTAATATCAGCCACCCACTATCAGTGTGTATCGGTTTAGCTTGGTTAAGTTGGTAGAAATGGTGAAATCAAATAAAGAAAAAGAAAAGGAATAGAAAGGACATCGAGAAACTAACCAGCTTGGTTTTTTATTAATGTAACAACTGGATTATATAACAAAAGAGACTGTCAATTGTTATTTAAATCTCATACTAGCTAATTTGGTTTTCACTCCCAGCCATATGTTGTATGTGACTCGAATCAACAGGACAACCATAAATGAACACACAGATCATGGCGACATGGCCAAGATCAATAACCACTGGAAGCAACTCGTCTTTGAACTCTCAGAATATATCTTTGATGCCCTTACATCTGCGTATCCCGTGCTCGCTAAGCTTTGCTCAATGTCCTCCACCATAGAGTCAAGTAGCTTTAGTTGATGAATCCCATAAAAATAAAGAAAGGTGATTAAGACCAGTGAAGATATCAGAATCAGTATATATGATGAACCAACGTAGATTCTTCTCATCACCCATTGTTGATGATAATAGCAATAACAACAGAAGGGTTTTGTGAGGAAAAAATTAGCATCTAACCTTCTTAGTATTTTCCACAGATTGGCTTATCATTAGACTACTATCCTTGAGTTGTCTCGCAAGTTCCACCATTTCATCAGTGGGATCATCTTGAAGCTTTCTGTTAACCAAATCGAAACATTCGGCTTTAATTCAAAAAAAAATCAAGTTTTATCATTGCTATAAAAATTTTGTTTTTTTTTATTATAAAACGCAGATCAGTTCTAGTTTTTCTCAGTGAGTTGTAAGAAATTACATGTTCTTATCAATGAGGTCTTGAGCTGCAGTGTCTAGTTTTATTGTCTTTGCTCAATGGTCTCCTCCGCAGAGTCCAGTACCTCTACAATGTGTATAGACCATTCACTAATTTGGAAGATTATTTTTTCGATGAGTCTTGAATAGATTCTTAGACATGTAATGCTGTCTCATGGTTGAGCAATGTCCTTCTGATGACTGTGAGCGGCATGAAGTGCATTGGTGTCTTAGAAATGGCACTAGTTCTTATCCTTTCTGTTTCCAATAGAACCAGCGCACTTCATGCCTCTCGCACATATCATCGGATGAATGTTGGTCAACCACGAGACAACATCACTGGTCTAAAAATCTACTTAAAAATAATAACTTTCGAATTAGCCAATGGTCCACACATTGTAGAGATCTTTCTTGTGGATGAAACGGCAGAGATTGGCCCTAGTTTCGCCTGCGTGATAGAGTCGCGGGTTAAACTTTCGCAATGCACGGTGATGCATGGTGTCAACTTAAAGGGTCATGCGTGTGTGTGTGTCTACAGAAGTATCATTGTATTCCTTTTGAATCTCCACATATTGTTTTAATTTAAGTATCTCTGATATTGGTTATTAACTAGGGTGTCTATTATATAACTAGAATTTACACTTTTCCACATTCAAATTACACTACAAGACACTTATCACTTGAGACACACTTTTTTTTGTCAAAAATACTTTTATAATCCTAAACTAAAGAGAATCCCTCTCCTATTCTTATATCATTTTATTATTTTTCTTATTTTACTTTATGTATTTATTTACTTTTATTTCAAGTTCTAAAATATATTAAACAAAAATAATTGTCATAATAAACTATATATAAAATTCTCTATCTTTTAAGATCCATGTTCATATATATATATATATATATATATATTATATATATTAATGTGTAAACAAAATGTAGACGTGGACACCAAAATGTGGATAACATAATTATAAATTAGTTGTGGACATGAACATCTTAACAAAATTATAAACTAGTTGTGGACATTGACAATATTCATTCGATTCCATTCATTATCTCGGAATCTAAATTCAACTCTAATCAAAATTACATCCGTCCACATCATGACAAAGCGCAAATTCCTTAGATCAGAAATCTTTGACATGCAAGATCTATTACTCTCCGACAAAAGGTAAATGCTTCTTCGATTTTTCTCTCCGCTCATACTCACAATATCATCTCTTTCTCATTTTGATTGAAGTTTAAATGCAGATAATTTATCAATTGAGCTGAAGAAGCCAAGTGTTTGTATTGGAGATAACAGAGTCCTTGTCCACGTTTTATGGTGTAATTTTAGTAACATGAGTCCATGTCCACGTATTGTTGTATAGTTTTATGGAATCAAAACAGAGAGTTTGTCCACGTTATCTAATATAAACACATTAATATCACTCATCCATACATCACCCGTACACAAATCACCCAACCACGCATCACTCGTTCACAAAACAAATCAACCATCCACAAATGTCATTTCCATTAAGGGAAAAATTGTCCACAATCTGTTGCTCGTCCACAACAAAGTGTGTCACATGTAAAAAGTGTCTATAGGTGTAATAGAAAGTCAAAAAGTGTCTCTCAGTGTAATCAACTCATATAACTAATATAGCCACCAGTTTAGGCGATTGGTTTCTTACCAAACGAAACCAAAGCCAATAACGGAATATATATATTTGACGTTCTTAGCATCTTCTTCTTCTTCTCATCAGTGAGAATTGCGCCTGGAAGGTGTTTGACGAGTGGTCTGATTCACTTTTAAACCGTTTCTTCACCGATATGAGTTCATCATTTTTCTCAGTTTTGCTTCCCGAAATTACAATCGCTCAATCGATTAGAAATAATAATTGTGAATCAGATAACTGATTATGGGAATGAGCAAAACAGACTAAATCTTTTGGATCCGAGTAGTTTCCTTACGTAAAAGACTAAATCTTTTATCGAACTATGTTCAGTTGGTTTCTCAGTACGAGAATGCGCTTCTCTTTTGATGTATTTACAAGAGTTTTTTTTTCTTGGGTTTTTTTTTTGCTAAATGTATTTTCCAGAGTTACAAAAGTTAAGGTGAATGAGTACTATGACATGATGCTCTCTCTTTTCTCAACACTCTCGTCACCCCTAGTAACCAAAATTTCCATAAGCATTATAAAGCAGTGCTCCATTTTTAATAAAGAAAACAAAGGAAAAAGTTATTTTAGACCGCATGCATACCCAAATTTGAGTTGAGATTGTAAAAACTATTATACTACTTTATGACCTGTTTTGTGTAGTTCGTTAAAAACTATGTTTAGTTACATTAATATAAGCAAAATAGATATATTAAAAAGAAAGATTCAGACCTGTCGAATGAGGAACTCTGCAGAAGAGGAAGTAATAAAGAAAAAAGTACATATTACTCTTGGAGCATCTCCGATGTACACTTCTATATTTTTCTCTAAAATAGATATCTCTATTATATAGCTGAAAATGCTCCAATGTATGCCTCTAAAATAGAATTCCTCTATTTTAGAAGAAAATATAGAGAAAAATTACTTTTTTGCCTCTATATTTAGAGGTAGAAATATCATATCTCTATATTTTTCCCTATAAATAGAGGCATACATTGGAGCATTTTCACCTCTATAATAGAGTTTCTCTATTTTTAAAAAAAATATAGAGATAGAAATAGGGGTGGGTTGGAGATGGTCTTAGACTCCTTTTCCCGTTCTCCATTCTCCTTTTATGTTTAAGGAAAATGTTTCAAAAGATGAAGTTGTGTTTGGTTTTGTATTTGGTGCGGTTTTTTATAGACAGACCAGATGTGTTGTTCCACTAGATGCTTGTTGTAACCACGTGCTTGATAAAAGCTGTAAACTGAGCCACACGGCTAGTTTTCGTAATTTGAATTCTATTACAATGCATGTTTTAAAAATAAAAAAAATATATATATATAAAATATGGCGATGAATCGGGAATCAGATATGTTTTGAACAAAATGTTGAAATCAAACTATTACAAGACTAGTTTCGCCCACCCACTAAACCCGACACGTTCCGCTAGTTTATTTTTCGAAATCTTTCGATATCGGTAGCCGTTCTCAACCATCAACGCATTTCTTGGGAAAGAGAAGTTCTCCTCCTTGCCTCGGATGCCGGGATTTCCTTTGGCGTCTTTGGAGTAGCTAATTCCCGATGATCTCCACAAACTTATAACTTTCCGTAACATCCTGAGTTGTGATATATGGAAAGACTTAAGAGAATTGATTTAACTACCTATGTCACCAAAGTTGACTTACCTTTTCCGGAGCACATCCGTTTAGAACTCCAGAGTTAAGCGTGCTTGAGCTGGAGTAGTGGAAGGATGAGTGACCTATCGGGAAGTGATTCGCGATACCGTGTGAGTGAGGCCAAAGCACGGGGAAAGGTCGGGTGGTGATTGCAGGGTCAATAAACAATGATTTCGAGCCTTTAGAAAAATTAACGGACCGATCGCTGGAACGGGATGGGTCCACGGGCCGAGAGAGCGGGTGTGGGTGGCCCATTAGCTGTGGGCGGTCAGGGCGTTATAATTGGTATCAGAGCAGGGTTCCGTCCCGGCTCCGACCCGGGATGGCGATTTATGGGACTCAAATTTTAGCAATTTTTAGTGTTTCTTGGGGGTTGGGAATTTCAAAATAAAGGTGACACCCTTCTGTCCAGAATCATTCATTTAGTCGTTAGCGTTTCTGATTTTTTTTCTTTTGGTGTGGATGAAGATCAAGTTTCTGTTTGTTTCCTTTGTTTTCATCTCGTGTCCTTCTATCCTTCGTATTCGTTGAAGTTTTTCTCGTGTTCCATCTTGGAATTCGGGACAAATTCCGATTAATTGGGAGAGAATTGTAACGACCGTGACCCAATGTGGGGAAGCCCAATTGTTTTTTTTAATTAAAACCCAAAACCATTCTTTTTATTTTGTCCCACATTGGAAGTTTAGAAAACCTACATCCCTTCCCTTTTCTTATATAAGAAGCTCCACCTTTTTTTCGTTATTCTCATCAAGTCAAAGTATTTCTTTGCGCGTGACAAGTTGTTGTTGAATTATCCGACGACCAGTCACTAGTGAATTTTTCCGGCGGGTTTTTCTAGTAAGTTTGTCGCCTCCTTACTTCTAGTTATAGGAATCTATTTTAGGAAGATTTCTATTTTAGGAAAGTTTCTATTTAGGAAAAATTCCATTTTTGGAAAGGTTCCATTTTAGGAAAGTTTCCATTTTAGGAAACTTTATTTCTGGAGAATCTGAGCCAAAGTCGTTGATTGTCGTTTTACAGTTGACCTCAGTTGACCGCATCTTCTGTTGTTTATTTCAGCCAGTGGCTAAGGTGAGGGCTATCCCATTAAATCCCGAGCTAGTTTAGTACTACTATTATGGAAATTTTAGTTTCGAAACATGATCCATCTTTGTGAATTGAGTATGTTTGAGAGTCTTGTTTGTTTATTGTTACTATTGATTGTTAAACCGGAAATATGATAATAGAGGATTCAACAGTTGACTGAATTGAATGAATTAAGAACTGTTATTTATACATGTATACATAAGTCTGTTATGAGATTGCGGGGCACAAAGATGTTGTGCTAACGGCGCATTGTGTGGAGATTGCGGGACACAAAGACGTTTGTGTTAGCGGCGCATTGTATGGAGATTGCAGGGCATATGGACGTCTATGCTAGCGGCGCATTGTATGGGGATTGCGGGGTACAAAGACGTTTGTACTAGCGGCGCATAGGTGATTGCGGGGTACAAGGATGGACTCTTGTACTAGCGGCGCATAGAGTTGTATATTTATATCCGTATGAGGAGAATGCGGGGTGTGTGATCTAGTTATGCACCATCAGCGCATTTGATATTTTATGTGGTGTATTAGATACCGTGTTTGTTTCATGCTAGAGCTAGGCCTACATAGTCGTAGTGCTATGTACTGAGTCAGTGGTTTGTGGTTTAGCATCCCATACCTCACGGAGTAACTCCCCTGTTACTCACCCCTTCCTTTCCTTCCCTTTCAGGTGAGACTGACGAGCATGAGTGATTGCTATCAGATTTGTGCTTTGGGAGTTTTATTTCTTTCTTTTTCAGACTTTAATGCTTTTATCAATATTTACGAGATTTATTATGTTATTTTGGAAAATACGGGTGTTACACTTTCTCTTGTCTATGAAGCTCAAGATAACCGAAAGGGAGGTTTCAAAAACTTACCAAGGCCTTGCAATCCACCAAAGCCGGAAGGAAGTAACGCCACATGACGCTTGAACCACGTCCCTAAACGAGCAAGTGCTCGCTTCTGCCATCCAGCGAACCTGCATAAAATCGGGTTGAAACCATCACCACCTCCCGAACAGAAGCCTCAATACCTATGCAGTAAAGCCTACAACACCACCGCAGATTGGGACAAGACCAAGACCACAGAGTTGGGATGTGAGCTAGGACTAGATGCTGATTCTGGAACGACTAATGACTCCCGAGAGCCATCTCCGCATCCATAGTCTTTGAGAACCGAAGAACAATTTCTTGACCACGAAACAAACAATCCTCAGAGCCCACGGAGAGTGATACCACAATGAATAGCAAGATTAAATCCTGAAAGTAGGCCGTCGCCTACACACGGAGTGAACTGAACGAGAAGCCGGGAGACAAAGCTTGAAGGAGTTGTTGGGCAACTAGGAAAGCCCTTGTAGCCATAGACGACCACTCGAGACAAAACTATAGGCACACACACGAGAAACAAAACCAGACACTTCCACCACGGTCACATCCAAATTCAACCCTCGCCTCCAAAGCCACAAGAACCCGGAGCACTCCTGATTACGGTGCGCAAGTACCGGAATCTCTCCAACCCGTAGAGACCCTAAATATCTACCACCATAACCGAAACAAACACAAAGCCACAGATCCGGAGCAGCAGAGAACCACCGAATCAGCCTTGACACGAAGTCTCGCTATCTCCCCACCGGAGCGTTCCAAATAGGAAAAAATGAGCCGCTCCATAAACCCTAAAATCCGACTCAGAACCGCCCCTCCTCGCCCAGTTCTCGCCGTAAGTCCGGAGAAGGAGCCACCTCCACCAAGTGTAGACTCCTCGCGACTGGAGCTTCCACCGGAGACGCGAACCCCGGCCTAGAGAACGACTTATAAGTTGATAGGAACACCCATAAATGGATTGAGATTCACAGAAACATGGTCTATGATGGGTGACAGACCATCCAAGAAAAGAAATATTATTACAAGATTCTCATGAATATCTTAACAAATATAAATATATTGTTAAGTATCTCAAAACATAAAAAACCTAAGTCCAGTAAAATTTTTGATGCGAAACTATTAGACTAGAATTTTCATATTTTGAGATATCAAACAATATATTTATATTATTTTATGTTTTAATATTTTGTTTATATATTCATGAAAACTTTGAGCTTGAGTTAGCTCAAAAAAAAGCTCAAAAAGATGAATATGGATTCATGATTGGGTGAGATCAGACTTTCCATAGTGGTCTGATGAGTGATGAGCACTACGAGATGAACTGAATTGTTGATAGCATGTTGGTAGGGGACAGTCCGTATAAAAATTTAAAGTCTGAATTTTGATAACTTGGTTAAAATCGGACTCAATATAATTAATCATCGGCTATGTTCTCCATCATCTCCACATACAAACTCATTCAAGGCTCTTTTTAAGCTTCATTTACAGCTTGTTTTAATTGGTTGATTCAGTGGAAGGGGTACGATAGCTTCCTCCGAGTTGTCGGTTTGATCAGAACTTGTTTTTGCATCAATAGTAACTACATCGCTGTAGGAGATAGATTACATCTCTCCACAAGGCCCATCGAATAACAAGATCTAGTCCAACAAGCTGTAAAATTACTCGGCTCGGCGAGGAAGGTTGTCAGCTCGGTCCTAGAGTGTTTTTAGCCGACAACCGAGCCGACCAAAATCACCCGGCTCGGAAGAACTCCACCAAGGCCCGTATACTCGGTCTTCTCAAGTTAAGGCCCAAAAGGGGACCGGATTTAGGGCACACAAGGACGG
Source organism: Brassica oleracea var. oleracea (assembly GCF_000695525.1). Classification (NCBI taxonomy): domain Eukaryota; kingdom Viridiplantae; phylum Streptophyta; class Magnoliopsida; order Brassicales; family Brassicaceae; genus Brassica; species Brassica oleracea. Next base: position 29,615,728 of record NC_027751.1, read on the forward strand.
AAAGCCTATAAAGGGAGAGGAGGCAACAACAAGAACGGGATCGACACTTTTACACACACACTGAGTGGCTAGATCTAGGGTTTTAGTCTCTCTTTACTCCTAATCGTTCTGTACCTTTTCCGGTTTGCTCTTCGAGCTCCGGCTTGTTTCCTTGATCTCATGTCACTCTTGTACCCATTTTGATCAGATCTAATAAAACGTCTTTAGTCATCCAATTTTTGAGTTCTTTCAACCTAGTCGACTGAATTCCGTACAAACAATCGCTCTTTACAAGAAACTCATTAATCATTTTTAATCATATCTAGTGACAAAGCTAAACCAAATTTTTGTCCGAGACATACAATATATAACAAAAAGTTACAAATATATCTTATTAAAATAGAAGTACTATACATAAATGATCTTATCTTTACATTGTATATTACTGAAGTTTCACATCTCAGTCTAGTGGTAATAGAATTACTTTTTAGGTAGGGAAAATTTTGAGTCACATGTTAAGAAGAGAACTACAGTTACAGAAATTTCAACATACGCATTTCAGTTATTGGCTTTGGTTTTGTTTGGTAAGAAACCAATCACCTAAACCGGTGGATATATATAGTTAATAACCGATATCAGAGAGATTCCTAGACACTTTTTTTTTTGCCAACTGAGGTTTATTATTAGGATGAAATCCAAAAGGGACACAACCCAAACATTACAACATAAAGAGGCCCAAAAACAAAAGGCATACATAAAACTAAAACAAATGGGCCCAAAACCCAAACTCAACCGAAACCCTAGCAGGCGAGGCGCCGCTCGATCCACGCGAAGACGCACGCCTCCCTTCTTCCTCTGGTACCCGAGACAGCGCCACGACGACTCAACGGCACACCGTTGACAGCAGAGTCGAATCCGGGACGAAGCCATTCAACCAAACCTTCGAAAAACTCGAATCCACCAAACGCATCTAAAGATTCAAACAAACCAGACGGATCTACGAATTATCAAAGGATATTAAACGCCTACAATCGATTCATCATCTCCGACATACATGCGGCAACAGATTCAGATCGAGAGGCAGAGAATCAGATGAGGCTCAAATTCGTAGATCGAAGTGAGGGAAAACCCTAGGCGAAAGCCGGCGCCAGCGATGCTGAGGAAGCCACCGCCTCCCGGAAGCAGAAGCCGGCGATAGCGATGCTGAAGGAGCCACCGCTTCCCGGTAACCAAAGCCGGCGAAGAAGGTGCTGAAGAAGCCACCCCTTCCCAGAAACAAGTCGGACGACCACCGAAGAGAAGTGCGCCGCCAAAACCCGATGAGATCTAGAAACCCCGAACAAAAGCAAGCTACTAAAAACAAATAGAACCCCACAACCGGACCGACGGTGGCTCGAAGAGCCTCGCCGTCGGCCGGAAATCTCTCAGCTCTGATCGAGTTTCTGTCTCTTACTCTCTCTCTTAACTAGAGTAAAGTAAAGGAGGAGTTTTAGATTCCTAGACTAAAACAGTAAGTGGAGGAGGATATATCAAAGAAGAAAAACCCTATAGCTGCAGCAAGACGCGAACCATGAAGTCTTGAAGCCGAAAAAAAACCCAATCACTGCTTTTCCAAATTTTCTCCAGTTCATTTCTTGGTAGATATGATTGATTTTTTTCGGCTTCCTAGACTTCATGTCTGGCTTCTTTTTGCTCCACCCGCGTTGGTTGTTGTTAATTATTCTTTTGTGTTCTGCTCAGAAACTTGTGTAACTTTTTTATGCATATAGTTCTGACTCAAAACTCTCCCTTCCCCTTTACAAAAGATTCATCAGATACCTCTGTCTCAGACTGTAATTAACAAAGAAAAAACAACAATGTGGTATTTAGTTACACAAGTAAATGGTTCTACCCACATAGGTACATCATCAAAATGTGCATTCTTGAAACTAAATCCATGGGGAAGTAATACCAAGATAAAAAAAAAATGCCTCTAGGAAAGCATCATCGTATCTTCATATCAGCAAGACTCTTCTTGTAATATGTTACTTAACCATTTCTTAGCTGTAGAAACAGTCTCTTAAACAAGTTAAGAGGTGGGTTACAACTTGAGAAGGTACTGTAGAAGCAACAGCTTGAATCTTGTCATAGTACTCATTCAACTTAACCTTGGTAACTCTGTAAAACACATCAAAAGAGAAGAGAACATCATACCCATTCTAGTAATGAGAAACCACATATTCATGAAACCGAGCCAGATTCAACTGACCATAGTTTCATAAATATTCAGTCTTTAGCCAAACCACGCACTTGGAAACTAGTATACCAAGCAATTCAATTCAGTCTCAGAAAGTTGTTGTGTAGACACACGCATGACTCTTTACGTTGACGCCGACCACGCATTACCGTGCATTGCGAGAGTTTAAACCACCGACTCAGTCACGCAGCCATGGCGCCAATCTCTATCGTTTCATCCACAAGAAAGATCCCTACAATGTGTGGACCATTGGCTAACTTGGAAGGCTATTTCTTTTTCGACGAGTCTTAAGCAGATTCTTTGACCTGTGGTATATGTAGTCTCGTAGTTGATTTAACGTTCATCCAATGACCTGTGTGAGAGGCATGAACAACCAGAAATAGAAAGGAACGATATATAGTGCATTTTGACTCAAAACTGCTACAGTTTCACATCTCAGACCAGTGTTAGTATAATTACTTTTCAGAGAAAGAGAAAGTTTTGAGTCAGATGCTAAGAAGAGAACTAAAAGTTATGCTAGATTTACAAATAAAGTTATAAAAGTTTCTGACCAATTACAAGCAGGATGTTATAGGTTCGTAACACAAAAGAATAACAACAATCTTCTTACTGAGACACGTGTCTCAGGTAGAGCAAAAAGAAGAAAACCATACATGTTATTAGTTAATGGTATTTGATTAAAATGAATTATTGTTTCATTCGTTAGCTCGGACATAATTGGTATAGCATGACAAGATAAATCATATATATATGGTAATAATTTAGGATGAATGGCTCAAGCACTCAAATCCCCTGTATATTAATCGAGTATCTTTTAAAAAGTTATAACCTCAATTTTGTAAAAATTAAAAAAAACTTATCTTATGTGGCATTTGTGTATGTATTCTAAATCTTATTTCAAAGAATTCTAGAGCACCTTATATAAACTATAGTCTAAAATTTATACTCTCTAGCAAAATAATATTTCGCAAGCTATAGTTAGTCGCATATATCAAATCTTTATTGTTTCGCTACAGAATTACTTAATATGATTAAAATATATATATAACAATTAATGATTTTAAACAATAAAGATTTGATAACAATTTGTATACTTTTATCGTTTTTGTTTATTTTTTTATTATTAAAATAAATTACATAATTACATTAATCATATAATAAAAATCTAGATTTTTTTTGTATATGTTGTATTTTTAATTTTTCAAAACGAGTATAAATTACTAAAACTGTTAAAATTCTCACATAAAATTTTATGATCAAAGTTTAAATTTTTTTCTATATTAAGATACAATGATTATAAGACCATATGAAGAAATAATTTTATTTTAATAGGTTTTTATGTTTATATATATATATATATATATATATATATATATATATATTTCATATCGTTTAAATTAAACTATACATCGTATGAAAATGTATACTTATATTTTGATATTTGCATTGAGCATATATTGAAAAGTTAATATTTTAATTTTGAAAAATTATCCCACATTAAAAACAATTCGTTGATGTAAACTTTTGTTACACAAATATGCAAATAATCATAAAATCATATGAGTAAAAACTTCATTTAATCCATATTAAAAGTGTACTCTATATATATGTTAATATCATTTAAATTTAATTATATATCATATACAATAGATAAGATTGATTGTTTTGATTTATTTACCCTAAAATGATTGCGAATAAACAAGAGTGATAGTTTGATTTATATGCACACGATAATTTATTACATAATAGTAACTAATTTCTTAGTTATTTAATGTATATATTTATTATTTTATTATTTCATAATATGCAGAAAAACATAAAATAAATAATAAATATAAAATATTTATTCTGCAAAAGGTGCAGATCTTAGCCTAAGTATGTATCTTTTTAATTATTTTAAATCATAAGGATTTTCTAAATCTCAGGTCAAAACAAACAAACGAAATGAGAATAAACTTCAAAATCAATATTTATATCGAACAATAACCAAAATGAAAAAGGGAAAAATATTGAAGATAGATAGGATTGTCACGTGAACGTAAACTTCTCATAACCATAATTAATTTTTAAATTAATAAATCATGATATAATTAATACCGAGCTGACATAGTTTCATTGTAATCAAATAGACCCGAGATTTTTCGACCTAAACGTTAGGTTTTTATGCGGTAAGTGATTTTTTAACCTATTTGTTTTTTAAAAAAGAGGATCAACTCATTAGTAAACAAATTATGCAATTAACAAAAGTTTAAAAAAAAATTTAAAGACCAAAATATTAATTTAATCAAGATTATAAATTTATTTTTCCGTATAATATTTTTTTCATAATTTTTATATAAATTTATCTTGCACAAGGCGCAGGTCTTATCCTAATATATAGTATTATGAAAAATTAGTTTAAGCTCTAGATAGATGTATCTTGAAACCCTGAAAATTTTAAGATTAACAAAAAAACAAAAGGAGATGTGGGCACAACGCACAATAACCATAGAGATAAAATATGATGGTTACTCTTGTTCATGGATAAACAATTAGTTTGAAAGGTATGTTATAAACCAAGTGGTGATCGACCCATATCAGACCCAAACCGTCCGACCCATCAGCTATCCATCCAGCCCATTCGCTAATGACTTAGGCGAATGAGAGTTTACATTTATCTATACTTGATGTTTATCCTTTTCCATGTGTATTTAGGATAAGCACTATTTCATATTCCTATTAGGAATATGATTTCTTTTTTCTCTTATGACGGTCTAAATAAGACGGTCTAATACTTGTATAAATATAGACCTCTGGTCATGAGTAATAATAAGCTTACACAGCGTCTCTTTTATAACACGTTATCATCACGATAGCCTCTAACCCTAAGCCCCCACGAAATTCCTTAAACTCAGCCGAATATCACAAAACTTTAATTCCAGCGGAACTTCAAAGAGATCGTTCGCCCAAACCGTGAGGACCCAGACGACGAGCAATATATCAAATTGAAGCTCTCGCCGAGACGAATCAGACGCTGCAAACCGCTTGTCGATCCGATCACTGACGCACCGTCACACTCAGCTACATTAGCTCTTTCTAGACGTGATCAAGTAAACCAGACGTTCTTCTTCTTCCCTGTTCGTGATCCGACCAAGCAAGCAGCCCGTCCGCGACCCGACTCGAAGAACGATCAGCCCTCCTTCTCTCTTTGGTGGTCCAAATCTACACTCCATAAGTTTCTAAAGGTAAAACTCGAAACTTAAAAGAACCTACACTGAATTTGGTTGATTGATAAAGATCTGAACCATTAAAATTTGAAGAACCCTAATCTAGGATAATAGAAACCCTAACATATGGAACTAAGTTTTGGTTAGATTGTTTTCCTGTTAAGTTGATAGATCAATGGCTGTTAGGGTTGCTAGAACGTTGATTGATCAGTAAGGGCATTGAAACCCTAAATCTAAATTATATGATTCGTTTCCTTTATGATGTTTTCAAAATCTGAAATATTAAAAACCTAAATTGATCCGACTGTTTTGATTGATTGATTTTGATGTATCTGAGGTTTAGGTTGCTAGATTTGATGATTGTTTGAGTAAATAGAACTGTTTAAGAATCGAATTTGATCTTAAAATTGTTAAATTGCTGAAAATCCTAATTTTTCTTTTTGCATAAATCGATTGATAAACAAGTTTCTATATTGTGATTAATTGTTTAAATATCGAATGAACTGATTAGGAAAATTGCTAGTTTTGATTAAAACCATAATCTGTCCAGAATTGTGAATTTCCTTTTTGCTAAAAAGTAGAAAATTTCTTTTTTCCTGAAATTTCCTTTTCTACTTGCTGGAAAATTTCCTTTTACTGTTAGGATTGCTAGAGAATTGCTAAAATTTACTGATTGATCTGATTTAATTCTTTCTTGATATTGATAAAATCAAACCGAAAAAATGGGCCTTGAAACATTAATATGATCTGATGATCTGATGATACTTGCATTATTATTCTGATTGCTTTATCATACTAAATGTTTTAAGAAAAGTAAAACATAAGAATTATTGACCTGGTCTCACATTGATTAAAAATCGGCCTCAATATGATTGTTGTTATGATTGATGCTTTGATTGCATTCAGATATAAAATCCGGCCTCTAGGGTTGTTGCATCACAATTTTATAAGGCCGTGTGGCCTAAAGCATCATATAGACCTC
>NC_027751.1:29622318-29622428 GCF_000695525.1 Brassica oleracea var. oleracea
TTTCAGTTGCCCTGAAGTCTAGAGGACTCGGGAAATGTATCATTGATGGCAATAATGCAATTGAAAGTGAAAAGCATAGAGCCATAACAATTATGCGCTATCATCTCACT
>NC_027751.1:29622546-29622793 GCF_000695525.1 Brassica oleracea var. oleracea
GAATCCGTGGACGAATATAATTCTGCTCTGATGAAAATCGCCTATAGTCTTGAACTATGTGGTGAAGTGGTAACAAATGAGGATTTACTATATAAAACCTTTTCCACATTCCATCCAAATGATCTGTTGTTATCACATAAGACTAAGGGTTTCACCACCTATAATGACCTATTGTCATGCCTATTGGCAACTGAGCAAAGAGAGCAGAAAGTTATAGATACCATTAGCAGATTTGAAAAACTTCAGA
>NC_027751.1:29623120-29623945 GCF_000695525.1 Brassica oleracea var. oleracea
ATTTCGTAAAGGGGCACGGATTTATTCACCCAATAAAAGACCCATTGAGTTATAAAGACTTGAGTATGAATGGTTTCCACATTCAACCAATGGGCAAAGGAAACAAAAGTTCCTTTCAGATTATAAGAAAATCGCCTAAGGCCTTATAAGAAAGTGGTCAAGACTATACCTACATACTCTACTGATCTAGACTATGCCAAGGATCAGTATGATAAAGGCAAAAGCCATGGTAACCTGTATACCCACGAAATTTTATACACTTTATGGCATGACTGGATTCGCCATCCAGGTCTTTAAAAATTGATGCACATATTGCAAAAGGCACAAAGAGTTATCCCATAAAATTTCACGTTGTGTAACGTGTACACAAGGGAAACTCATTAGGCTCTATTGTCCCAAGTACCACGTGATTATAGTATGTCCATGAGGGGGAGTGAGGACAAACTGTGATCCATAAACATACCACAAATCCGTGTGACATGGTCTATGACCATAGTAAGACTTGGTCGAATTCTTTATACTACAAAGGCCACTACCTAATGCTTGGGGACCCAAGGATTTACATGTGTAAGGTTAATATGCATCAGGCCATATAAGTGAGCATAGGTAATCCCATCTCAGAATGAATACGGGTCATAAACCAGACATATACCATCCTAAGAGATTTTGAATAAACCACCACATACATATGTGCCGTCTAGGATGGAAGCTCAGAAGAGGATGAGAAAAAGATTGGGGATATATGTTGGATAGGAACATGTCTTTCTCCCACATTTTCTTTAAGAGACCTTGTGCCAAATATGGGTGATCAAATTATGGCCAGGT
>NC_027751.1:29624045-29626211 GCF_000695525.1 Brassica oleracea var. oleracea
CCGTCGGAATGTCCGTCAGAATACCGTTGTTTTCTTGTAGTGTTCCTATTCCTATTAGGAATATGATTTCCTTTTTCTCTTATGACGGTTTAAATAAGACGGTCTAATACTTGTATAAATATAGACCTATGGTCATGAGTAATAATAAGCTTACACAACATCTCTTTTATAACAAGGTAAGATTTGTCTATCTTGATTAATTAATTTTATTGGGAATTATAACAAAGTTGTTGGGTTTGGGTGGAGAAAGATTTTGAAGTATCTAGTGAAATATGTGAGCCATGTAAGCATATCTCTGGAATAGGAATGTATCATGGGATACATATGAAAACCAAGTAAATATATCTTTGGAGTATCTGGACCAAACCTTTTACTTAAAATGCAATTTTGAAATTTCGTTTCTTTTTATTTTTCTCAGTATAGGTTTCCCCTTTAGAAAGTGTTTTAGAAACGACACTGGTTAATGATAAACAAGGAGAATGGAGAGTTTGTTCAAATTTATCTGTACGTGCAAGTGATCAGACTCATCCAAGTAATCCAATAGTGTGTACAATCCACATATTCATGCGTTTAGCAAAGGCAATGAAGAAGGTAAACAAACCAATTCGTGTGACAAAAACTCACACGTTAAGTGTGTAAGCCACCACTTCCAACATCCCTATATAGTCCTCCGAAGAACATAAACGTAACACATGCATATTTGTTCATCAGAATCAACCATAAGTAAGAGGATGGATGTGAGAAATCGCAAGAACGATGAAGTCAGTGTGTTTCAGATGCCTCTTCACTACCCGAGATACTCTAAAGAAGATTACCTAGACATGCCGGAATGGAAACTCGACAGGGTTTTAGCAGACTACGGCTTGTCTACTTATGGAGACTTGGCTCACAAGCGAGAGTTTGCTATTGGAGCTTTCCTTTGGATTTCAACTCACAGTCCAAAGCTTTATCAAGACAAGTCATCAACTACAAACTGAAGGAAGAAACACAATCACCGATTGCATAATGTTTTGAAACGTACAAAGTTTATGCTATGCTACCGTAGCCTACGATAAATGATGTTGAGTAATAAAGAAACATGTAAATCAGGAGTTTCTTATATCAATGTTATGCAAGCAGTTAAAACAAGGGTCAGATTAGTGAAATGGTATTGTACTACTGCCTTATGGTAAAAAAAAATAGATTTGATCGTGTGTTTCTTTTAAAATCTGGTTAAACGTTGGTGTGTAAATTGTCTTCAAAGTCGTACAAGCTTTCTCCCCTCGTCTTAAAAAAATAACAAATCTGAAATTTTCATAAAAAGGGTGACAACTTATATTGGGTCTAAGACTTTGAAGCCACCCAAAACACAAGGTCTGAGAAGCAAAATTTTGTCCACACCCCACCGGTTCATTGAATTCAGAAACCATGTTTTATGAAATAAGGCTGATAATTTTTTGCAACTCTTAATTTGGGCCATATCTATATATATCAATTTCTAAAATATCCAAAACAAAAGTCAGTAATACAGTGTAACACGTATTCCAATAATGTTTTAATTAAATAATTAGTTCTTCCAATAAAAGGGCACTGGGCAGTGGGCACACCATGCAGTATTATTTTTCTTTCATTTTCTTTATGATTCAACATTTTGATATATTCTACAAAATTTAATTCATATCAGGTTCAACACTTATTCAACATATCCATGAAAGTAATTTAACAGTTATCTAGAAAAGAATATTTAAAATTTAAACATATATTTATGAAAATTTCAAAGGTTATTTAGGGAAAATTTGGGAAAATACATTTATATGAGATTCAAATTTGAAAACTACACTACTATTTAATTTTTTTGAAAACTACCCTTTTGTATATATAAAATGACTAAATTATCCAATCAAATAATTGAAAGCTATTGTAATATATTTTTAAATCGTGTCATGTACAAGATGATTATCCCGTCCAGAAAAATTAGCAAAGATATACCATCGATCAGCTTTTGGTTTGTTAACAATATAAAGTCTGTGTATATCACCAACGTAGTAGTTATGTAGAGTCTCTGAACTTTGTGTCACATGAGGCAGCTTTCGTTAAAATCCACTTTGACATTGGCTGCCACTAAAACTAATTGTTCAGCTATTCCATCTACATTTAAACATCTTATTCAACGTGCAGTTCAACACT
>NC_027751.1:29627120-29644767 GCF_000695525.1 Brassica oleracea var. oleracea
TGAACCCAAAAAATACATAAATAATTTTGATTTCAATTTAGGTTTTTTAATTTAAATCAAAATGAGGGTAAAATGTCTTTTTACATATAAGAAAGTGTAGTTTTCATAAAATATAAAACAAAGTGTATTTGTCAAATTTCAAATCACAAATGAGGTATTTTTCAAATTATCCCGGTTATTTATCTCATTTTAAAATTTCAAAATTTATTTTTAAAAATTAATATTTATTTTAAGTTTATCCTATAAATGTTACCAATAATGAAAATGCTCTTAGTGCAGTATAATTCAAGCTCAAGTCAACTTGTTTCTCCTTTTCTACAGCTGATTTTTCACTATCAAACCAGAAAACTTGTTACTAAATATAGATCCAAAATTTGACAATTGAAGCCAGGGGTAACACAGTAGTTTCAAAACGGGTCCACAAAAGTGAGTTAATCCAGGGCTAGTTGAGATAGAGAGAAGAGACAGGGCGTGTCTAGAGAAGGTCGCTCAGACTTTTGCACGAACACCTAAAAGTTCAATGGTCCAAAAGGACGGCTCTGGTCTAGAGATAGATAAAGAGAGGACCGCTTCGGAGAACGTTATCACGAAAGATCACATCACAATTCATCATCCACCACCAGAAACTCCTTATCGTACGCCTCTCTGCCATTAAGTCCTTTTATCGTACGCATACGCCATTATTCTCCAAAGTACAAAATAGAAAGAGACAGTAAAAGTGTTCTACGACTTTCAAGTACAAAGCTTTGTCTGGAACAAATCTTTAGGTCTCTCTCTCCTAGATTCGAAAATTTCACCATATTTTCTTCTCCTTCAATTTAATCTTTTTATGCTTAACTTATTTTTGATTACACATAAAGTTTTCATTTTTTTATTCGATTTGGAAATAGTGTTAAGATTTTTATGTTTGGGGTTTCCGGGTTTTCGTTATTTGATTTTTGCTGATAGTAAAATTTCACCATTTTTTCTTCTCCTTTAATTTAAGGATTTAATCTTTTTTCATAAGCTTTTTTTAATCAATCACATAAAGTTTCTTTTTAAATTCGATTGGAAAATAAAGTTAAGATTTTTATGTTTGGGGGTTCTGGGTTTTCGTTATTTGATATTACTCTTTGGTGATAGTTTTTAGGGTTTTTTTTTCCTTCTTTTTTTTTTTTTGTTGCGTTTTCTTACTAATTCTCGATCTGATTATTTTCTTCCTTTTTTCTTCAGGTATATGATAAAAAGGAATGATGTCCCATGACTTCTGTGTCTGCTTCATGCAACATGTTGGTTTAGATTTGGTTACGAAAGATGCACTCTAAACTTTAGGATAAGGTTTTCAGATATTTCTATCTCCCCCTTTGGAATAGTTTTTGTCAGAGAGCAGAAAAAAAGGTAAAATCAATGGCGAATCCTTGGTGGGTAGGGAACGTTGCTATGGGAGGAGTGGAGAGTCCAGTGACGTCATCAGCTCCGTCTATGCACCACAGAAGCAATAACCCGAGTATGCCCCGGTCGGATCCAAGATTGGACCATGACTTCGCCAACAACAGTGGAAGCCCTAACACTCAGACGCAGACACAGAACAGCCAAGAGGAACCTAATAGCCGAGACGAGGTACTTGCTATCGAACTTGGATCTGGATCCGGGTCTACGGGTCGACGTCCGAGAGGGAGACCTCCAGGTTCCAAAAACAAACCGAAGAACCCAGTGGTTGTCTCCAAAGAAAGCCCCAACTCGCTGCAAAGCCACGTCCTCGAGATCGCCACGGGAGCTGACGTGGCGGAAGCCCTAAACGCCTTCGCTCGTAGACGCGGAAGAGGCGTTTCTGTTCTGAGCGGTAGCGGTTTGGTCACTAACGTCACTCTGCGACAGCCTGCTGTGTCTGGAGGAGTTGTGTCTCTTCGTGGTCAGTTTGAGATCTTGTCTATGTGCGGTGCTTTTCTTCCGACTTCCGGTTCTCCGGCAGCCGCGGCCGGTTTAACGGTTTACTTAGCTGGAGCTCAGGGTCAAGTCTTGGGAGGTGGAGTCGCTGGACCGCTTATTGCTTCTGGACCTGTTATTGTTATCGCTGCTACGTTTTCTAATGCTACTTACGAGAGGTTACCTATTGAAGATGAGCAACACCAACCGCAAATAGAAGAAGCTAAGAAGGAGAAAGAGAAAGACGATAACGAGAGTGGGAATGATGGTAACGAAGAGTCCATGCAGCCGCTGCCGCCGCCGATGTATAATATGCCTCCTGGTTTTATGCCAAATGGTCAGCAAATGGCTCAACACGACGTGTATTGGGGTGCTCCTCCACCTCGTGGTCCTCCTTCATATTGATACTTAGATAGGTGATGATTGCAAGGTGTTCTTTTAGCTCGGAGGATTATGTTTTCCATCTGTTGAAATTATTTTAGGGTGGTTAGACTTTTGTTTATTAAGCTCGGATGATGTCTAGCTAGTGTTTGTTTGTTTTATGGCGGTGATTACTAGTTTTTCTGACTGTTCTCGGTTAGTTTTGTTATGAATGTTGTTAACTGATCATAGAATCGCCTTGGAGCTTTGATGTTCTTCTCTTAATTTTGTGGATAAACCTGCGCAAAGTCTTTATGGGAAATGGTGTGTGGTAACTGGTAAGTGTGATTCTTATTGATCTTTTGCGTTCTTTAAGACCTTTTATTCGTTTGAGGCATTGTTCGTATCATGTCCTAGATTTTTGTTCTTTAAACTCTTGTTGAGGCTGATTATTTTAGTTAGGGTGTATTCCTCTATTGTTTTGTTCTTCTTGAGCTGGTGATGCGGTAAAGATATATGTGGATTTAGGGAGTTCATATATGCTTCATTTTTGAATCTCTAAGCATACAATAACGAACTCTAGCTTTGCGGCGGTTAATATTAGTGAGGGTTTGTGGTTTAAGATTGAGGAGGTACTTTCTTATATACATGTGTGTGTTGTTTACTCTTCTAGTGAAAGTTGTTTGGTATTTTAACCAAGATGATATCTTTGATGTTACTGTTTTTGAATTTGGTCCCAGGGTCTTTTATATGGTCAAAAAGAGTGGTTTTATCAAATTAGAATTGGTATTTTTCTTTTTTGGGTGTTTTACAGTCTTTGGTCTTGCAAATTCTTTTTATGTACCACTTGTACTACAAGCAAACCAACGAAAGTACGGAAGATTTGGTCCCATCATAACTAAATTCCGTAGCAAATTTGTATTTTTTTTTTAATATATTTTATTATTTCTAAAAGAAGCTCATAGAGAATTATTTCTAAAAGAAGTTCATAGAGAACTGGAAGAATAAAAATTTTCGTTTGAAAATAGTTACAATATTAGCTATGCAATCAAAGTAGCAGGGCAGGCTGGGAAGCTTTGCAAGATCTGCTTCAACTTCATACACATTAGCAGCAAGATGGGTAGTTGATTATTGGAGGAATAGCTAGACACTAAATCTAAGATAATCTCGCTCATAAAAGAGTTCAGTGATATACCAAACGAATCTTAACACATCTAAGATTGAATTTCTTGTCCATTACGCACTTGCATAAGATTAAAGTTCGGTGTAATTAACGTGCTGATTTCTTCAATTATGCTGCTCTTGAGCTGCTAACATTAGAGGAGTGTATATTAATTAGTAGATTTTGGTTCATTTTTTGTTTCTGTGTTTTTTTTTTCAGTTTTGAGAAATAATGAATGTTTTCCTTTTGCCAAACGCACATAGTGAATTAGAACCTACCATTTGTGTTGGTTTCTGCCAAAAAAAAAAATAAAACAAAATATATATATATATATATATATATCTAACTCGATTGTTTTCTAGTTCAAATTCAGCTCTGTATTTGACAAAAAAAAAGATCTGTATTTGGTCAAAACAATTGAAAACTGAGCCAATCTCGACCGGTACAATTCTCCACTGCCGATATTCCTTTCCTGACAACGTTTCAAAACATAATTACGCTATTTTCTTTCACAATACTAATTAAAAATCAGGTTTTCACATTTTTAGCTATTTATTTTGTTGACAACAAATATATTTATCTTATTCCACTATTTATTTAACATTTTTTTTTTTTGAGAAAGGGCTTATTATTTATTTAACATTCCATTATCTTTTTTTTTTTGAGAAATGGCTTATTATTTATTTAACATTCCATTATTTATTTTAGTCATCGCTATACTATTGGTAAATCTTCTTTTATTTTATTAACTTCTAGTCTTCCAGTTTTTGACAACATTTACTTTGTCCGTTAATCCTCCAAACTTATTCCAATTTTGCTTTCGCTAGCTTTATAATGTGATTTTATTGACCTTTTTGAGAAAATTTTATTGACTTTGTTTGATGTCGAAGAATATTTTTTGTATTTCAACGTTTCTGATTTTTCCACAATGCATGCTAGCAATATTTTTCAATTTGAAGTGGGTAGTTTACACAATGTATCCTTTTTTTTAAACACTATTACTGAATTGATGAAAGTGATTACAGAGCTAGTTTCAATAGAAAACAGAGGAACATCATCAATCTAATCTTAAACAAAAAGATGGCTAAGCCAAGATAGAAAACCAACAGAAATATAAAATTGAAAAAGTTCCTCCTTAATCACACTTCTAGCTATAAACTTTGCACCAATAATGTGTTGATGAGAGTGAAAATGAACTTTCCAATCAACAATATGTTGCAGCCAAGCTAACAAATGGGAGGAGTAGAACTTGAGCGAAGGCCATGCTGATGGTTTGGAGACTGCACCAATAAGATCATGGTCATCACTAGAAAATATGATAGCATTAAAATGGAGATTCTTCATACTCTCTAAAGCCCAGCTCCAACTTTCAAAAGATGCTTCAATTTTACTATTGATTCCAACAAAAGATCTCCTACCATTCATAACAACTTTTTCATCGCTATTTCGGAGAATCCAGGAGGCTCCACTCTGAAGCTTATCTTTGTCCCAAGCAGAGGCTATATCACATTTTAGCCAAGATTTTGGAGGAGGTTTCCAACCAAAAGTAATTCTTTTTTTCTTTGCAAGATCAATGGCTTTTGCTTGAAGATCATCATCCTTGATGAAGAACCAATGATCCACTTCTTCAAAAATAGCCTTAATAAACGTGGATCCTAGAGAAATTTTTCCTTCAAAGAGAAAAGAATTTTGGTTCTTCCAGATATACCAAATGATCCAAGGGCCACTCCTTCTAATGTGTTCAGGAATGAGGAGATTGTTTCTTGTCTTTAAAACATAGAAGATGTTGGAATAGACTGAGGAAGAATCAAATCCATTTGGAGGATGCGGGAAACAACTATTTGCCCAAGTTTGCCTCGCAATGTTGCAAGAGAATAGGACATGATTTAAGGATTCACCCTCCAAACCACATATTTGACATCGAGTATCAATTTTCATACCTTGATCCGTGAGATTGTCCGCAACTGGCAAAGCTCCACTGATAACTTTCCAAAGAAAGATTTTAATTTTTGGAGCAGTATTGAGAGACCAGATACAATCCTTAATACCATTCAAAGATGGTAACATACTTCCTGCTACCAAAGCATTTTTATTGGCTTTTTTTTCAGCAAGACAGTTACATGATCTTAACGCATACTCCCCAGAACGTGTGTGGTTCCAAATGAAGAAATCCGGTGAAGAGATAACATGTTTGATTTTGAGGATGATCTCTATGTCTTGAGGGTAAAAGAGATCATTCAACAAGCTGAGGTTCCAGTGATGAGAGTTATCCAGAAGAAGATCACTTACTCGAAGATTTAAATCAATAAGAATATTCTTCATAAGCGGGATACGCTTCCTATCACCATCCACTAACCAAGGGGAAGACCAGACTGAAAGGGATTTGCCATCTCCAACCATGTGTCTGAGACCTTTAACTAACAAATTTCTACCAAATAAAATACTTCTCCAAGCAAAAGAAGGTCTAGATCCTAAAAGAGCATTTAAAAAATCCTTCTCAGAGAAATATCTGCTTTTTAAAAATCTACTGAGAAGTGAAGAAGGAGATGCAAGGATCATCCAAGCTTGTTTAGCCAGAAGAGCTTGATTAAAGATTTCTATATCTTTAAAACCCATTCCTCCACGATCTTTAGGAAAACAAAGCTTATCCCAACTAAGCCAGTGTATTTTTCCTTTGTCTTCATGAGAACACCACCAGAAAGAAGCCATGGCTGATGTTAAGTTCTTACAAGTCGTCTTTGGAAGTCTGAAACAACTCATAGCATGGCATTGCTAGAGCTACAGACTTCAAAATAATTTCCTTCCCTGCTTGAGAAAGAAATTTACTATACCAACCTGACATTCTACCCTTCAACTTGTCTTGAATATAGTTAAGAAGCTCAACCTTAGAGCCACTAAAACACTCAGGAAGACCCAAATAAGTTCCAGCTCCACCTTCTGAGAAGATTCCTAATGTATTTTGAATCTTCTCTTTCAACCTCGGCTCAATATTCTTCCCAAAAGTAAGAGAAGATTTTGCAAGATTAATGACCTGATCTGTGGCTTCTTCATATTTATTGAAAATCTCTTGAAAGACAAGGCATTGAGACAGCTATGCTTTGAAGAGAAACAAACTATCGTCCGCAAAAAATAAATGATGAATCGCAGGCCCTTCAATGGAGAATTGAATACCTTTCAAAGATCCATTGTCTGAGGCTTGATTAAGCATGTGAGTAAGACCTTCCGTGCAGAGAACAAACAAAAAAGGAGAAATGGGGTCTCCTTGTCTCAGCCCACGTTCTGGAGAAATGAAACCGAAGGATTGACCGTTAAGAAGGATCGAATACTTAACAGTAGTAACACAAGCCATAATCCAAGATATCCATTTGCCATCAAAACCAAGAGAAGATAATAAGGCTTCCAAATAGTTCCATTCAACTCTATCGAAAGCCTTGGACATATCTGTCTTGGCTGCCATAAAGTTCTTGGATATAAAATCATGAGTACGAAGACTATGAACCGCTTCATGCGCCATTATAATGTTTGTTATCAGATATGAGTCTGTCTGATACAAATGCTGACTGAGTCGGAGAGACTATGTTAGGAAGACAAACCTTGAGTCTAGAAGCAAGAATCTTAGATATTGTCTTGTGCATAACCAAACAGAGACTAATAGGACGGAGATCAGACATTAATGTAGCGTTGGTCTTGTATAAAACAAATTTGAGTATAGTTCCACTCAGAAGGCATAATACCGGTTTCAAAAAAAAGAAGGACTTCCTTTGTAAGTTGATCACCTACAATTTCCTAATAAGATTGGAAAAATAATCCCATCCGCTCCAGGAGCACTATTTGGTTTAATTGAGAAAACAGCTTCCTTGACTTCATCAGGAGTTACCTTGTGGGTAAGGTAATGATTCATTGTTTCAGAAACTCTAGATGGAAGATCTCTCAGGAGGTACCTATAATCTTCAGAGTTTGAATATTTAAAAATGTCTTTAAAATATTGGATGGCTGCTTGACCTTTAGAAGCTTCAGATCTTTGAGTGTTACCATCTTTGTCAATAAGTTTGACAATCTCATTCTTTGATCTTGAAATCTTAACTGCCGCATGGAATAGCTTAGTATTTCCATCACCAAAGAGAATCCAGTCGTCTTTGCTTTTTTGTTTCCAAAAATTTTCCTCATCTCTATATGCCATCAGAAGATCTTTCTTGAGACAAGCCAATCTAAGAGTAGAGGGATGAAAGGAGGATTGTTCTTGTTCAAGTTCTTCTTGAAGTTTAATAATCCTAACTTGAGAATTTGCAGAATTATCTTTTTTTCATCGACTAAGAGCCTTCCTACATTGACGGAGCCTAGAAGAAACCAAAGAAGAAACCTGGATAGCAGATGAATTCCAAGCCATCTGGATAGCTTCTTTGACATGAGGCTTATGTAGCATTCTTTTATCAAAACAAAAGGATCCTCTATAAGAATCTTGAGATGAGAGAAGCTTTATCACCACCGGCCTATGATCCGATCCTCTCTTAGCTAGAAAGGCTTGGTTTGATGCAGGGAATTGGTTAAACCATTCCTTGTTACCAAAGGCTCTGTCAAGTTTACTTTGAATCCAGAGATTTTCCCTTTTACCTCCCCAAGTAAGACTGTTTCCAGTGCCAGGAAGTTCCGTCATACCACAAGAATCAATCATAGTTGTGAAAGGTAGAAAAGAGTTATCACTTCTTCTAGGACCTCCCGTCTTCTCTGAATTATTTAAAATTTCGTTGAAGTCTCCAAAAATACACACAATGTATCCTTTATATACTATATTAAAGCACAAGTCACTCAATCAATCATATTTTAACGTGTGTTAACTCTTCAATTTTTTTAAAAAAAAATACTTAAAAAAATAATTTGAAAAAATATCATGCCATTAAAATAGAAAGAAAATGACGACAAAAACCAAAAAGATAGCAAAAAAAGAAAAGTTCTTTTATCGGTTTCAACCACGATCTCCAACTCCTACTCATACATTATATCAAGTCCACGCATCAAATTCTACAACAAATTTATTTACAAAATTCAAACAGTTTAATTTATTCCACAAAGTAGAACAGCAGATGCTCTCATTTGTTTTCTCTGAAGAAAGATAAATCTTCAATTTGGTGGTGGCTGTAAAGTTTTTGAAGTGGCAAGAACGATCGATATTGTGTACATAGTAATTTTGAAAATGATTAAGCGAAAGTTACACATGGCTTTGGAAAATATGCTGGTATCCACTGGTTAGTGATGGAATTATATTATAGTGTTTCTTAACAAATGAGTAAGCGATAATTTTTAACTCTCAGAACTAATTTATCTTCCCTTAGAGAACTTCTTTGTTTTCCTTTTTTACAGAGGAATGACTCTTCCTCGAACTAAGCGGCTCCTTTGAAAATCGAAGGGCAATAAGCTGGGAACACAATTTCAACTAAAGAAGAAGAGTGAATAAAGAGCTATGATTATCAGGGCCGGCTCAACATTGCCGAGGGCCCTAGGGAAAAAAAAATTTACCCTTTAAAATTTATATGTAGATAATGTTTAAAATATTTTAAAATTTTAATCAGTAATATTTTGTACATTTGTAATGAAAATAAAACTATATACATATCAAATAATTTTGGGCCCTTTTCAATTTTATTTATTATTTTTTATATATAAATATATAGATTTATAAAAAAAATTGGGCCCTTTAACTATTATTATACGGGGGGCACAGACTTGGGCCCGGAGCGGTCGCACCGCTTGTCCCCCGTTGTGAGCCGGCCCTGATGATTATCACAAAAATCGAAGCAGACTGAAGAAGATATATGAAAAGTGAAGAAGAGATCGACTTCAACTTTCACAAAGGATTTTTTTTCGTCTTTTTTGGTAAAACAGATTCTCTTCTTAGGTGGAGAAAGAGACAAGTTTTGTTCTTTTTTTTTTTTGGAAACACATATTGACAAGTTTTGTTCTAGATTAAAGACCACATGGGTTAATGAAGGATAGAAGAGAAGATGGACTCCAACTTACCTAGAGACTCTCAACCCACTCATGTTGTGATCAATAGGCCAGAAGGAAAACCTTGACCAACAAATTAATTTTCTTTTCTATTTTTCTCTTTAACCATCAATTAATGTTGAAACAATTTACTCTTGACAAATTCTTAAATATCGAAATTGTGCATCCCCTAAATGATGAATTCTGAAAATATTTTTTTGTAATGCATATCATCATTGTCTTAGCATAAATAAGCATGTGAAATAAAAAATCTGGTAAAAACGAAAGTAAAATAAAATAAATAATTTTTTAATCGGTTCACGTCTAGAATATTATCCTATATTATGGTCTGCCAAGTAAAAAAATATCTAAATTATGCAATATTTCTCTTACTATTATTGTTTTACAAAATAATTTTTTTTGATTAATACAAATAGATACACTAAAATGTCATATTTTCATCAATAAAATCTTCTAATTGAGCAATTATTCAAATTTAATTTCATGTGAAATAAACACTAATTCTTTTAAAAGTAATTAAAGTATACCCGTGAAACATACTAGTCTTAGTTATAATTTATAAGTTTGTAGAAATACTGTCGGTGTTTTGTACAACTTAATTGACATGTTTGTGGGATGGTCTCATTTTTGTTCGAGGTACAAAAAGCCTAAGAAAAGAATATTTTTTTGTAGATAAATGGAGGATCATAAGCCGACGAGTTTCATGTTTGAGATAGATAACTTATTAGAGAAGGAAGCTGTGATCTCATCCCCAACATTCTCAAGTGGAGGCTGCGAATGGTAAATGAATTATTTCATATGTGTTTTTGATATTTTACTCGTTTGTCTAGATTCAAACATTTCGATATGATATCTAAAAATAAGTATTTAAAATTTAAATAAATACCTTAAATACTCAACTCTATATAATAAGTATATATTTCTTATGGTCTACATTTAAATTTTAGATTTACTTCGATTAATATCCAAACCAATCTTATATAACCCAAATTCGACCTATATATGGTTACATTATGGGTTATATGATGTGATACAAAACCGATCCGAAACCAATGTGTTATATCCGATCCCGATCCATACTTACAAATTTACTAGTATAAAACCTAGGAAGTGTTATAAAATAGAATCAATATCTGAAAACCCCGATCAGAACCCGATCGGAAACCCGAACGCCCATACCTAGAACCTGATGGTGAGATATATATATATATATATATACGGCCAGAGACTTGTTCTAAGTATTGATAGGCACTTTGATGTAAGGAATAGCCAACAAAGACATAATGCACTGACCAGTTATCAAGTTGGTTGGTCGCATAGGTTAGTAGTAGCCAAGGAAAGCACAAGGACCCAACAGTTCGAAGTTTCTGATAATTGGGTGAGGTTTGAAAGAGCTTTCCCAAGTAACACCAACTCATCAAAACGTGTGGTGAATCCTTGATAGTATTCATAAATAGACTTGGCACCCTTCTTCCAATTTTGGATTTGTTGACGAATCTGTTTAACATGTTCTCTGCTTGGCTTCGCATAGGTTGATGTGAGGATGCTCCAGATCTCTTCTGATGTTGTTGTTGCCGTAGAGGGAAGGGGCTGCAGAGTCATAGTGATTTCTCTGGCTAAATAGCTGTAGATCAATCGATTTTTTCGTCTCCACAGCGTTTAGGAAGACTTGGGTACAATCCCATCGTCGATGGAAAAGTATAGAAGGACATGTCACATAAAAAAAATGTTTATGTCTATGTCTACATAATTATAATTTATCTAAATGCCCTTAATGTATATATTCTTTATAATGTGTGCCCCATACTCATTAAGTTGCTGGATCCACCCCTGTATACACTCTGCGAAGCTGTTGTATGCCTCACTGCTAGACATAGAAACAACATTATCATTTCCTCACTGATAGGTATGATTTGGTAGGAAAAATATGACCAAATCATACCTATCAGTGAGACATGTCAACTTCACACAAAAAAGTTGGAGCTCGTGAATTTGTAACATTCATGTTCATATTGATGTAGAAGGGTTGTTGTAATTGAAACAATAATAGTCTCGTTGGTGGACTCCGGTGAGTTGGAGCTACTAGACATGGTGAAGCTCGAAAAGTTTTGAAAAGGGAAAGAGGCGGCTTAATTAGGTATAGCAGGCTCTAATACCATAAGAAGAGAATACCGAATGTTTTATTATTAGGTATATGAGAAGTATGTATACACAGATACATGTAGGACCAGTGGCGGATGTATATTGTACAACAAGAGGGCAGTTGCCACCACATAAATACTAAAAACAAACATAAATGCTTATAATTAGTTAACGTTTTCTAGCTTAGTTGGTTAAAATATAATTATTTGCCCCACTCAACCAATGTTCAAGTCTCTTTATGCTCCCTTTTTCTTATGTTTTTTCAGTTAATGACGTAAAAAAATTTCTGCCCCTAATAAAAATCTTTTCTTGATCCGCCGCTGTGTAGGACATACTATATTATTAACTAATTACATAGATCGGCTTTGAGTATATCATAGCATGTCTAACATGTTCTTTGCTTCTTCTTTTTGAATTTTGTTTTGTGTATTTTTGGTGGAATGATGTAAATTGGAATGAAAGGGAAAATTGAAAATTTGGATCGAGCATAATGTTCTGACACCAATCGATAATGATGAACTAAAAAAATAAAATTTTGTTTGGGGCAGTTAATCATTGCATTTTTTTGGCTTTTCGTTGATTTTTTTTAAATACTGGATAGTATACATTACATCATCGTATAATCTCTAACTCTACTAGATATGATGATCAACTATCTATAACATATGCAATATTGATTTTATGCCGGAGATGACCACAACGAACGGTTCTACTACAGTATTCTAGTGAAAGCTTGGTGATAAAAGGGTATCTTTATGAAGAAGATAACTTTCTTATTGATGTTTTCAACTTAACCTTTGAGATTACATAAGATATGAATATATAGGAAATGACTGAGTACACAGCAGAGGCTAGCTAGGGTACAGCTCAGCAGGTGACATCACACAATCCTAAGGTTTCAAACCGGTTGTGCAGCTGTAGATCCTTGGCTGTATGTCCCGTACGAAGCACTCCTTTCGACGACATGGTTGTTGCGTGTTCTTGACCGTTGATAGATGAAGAGCTGGGCCGATCAGGTTGGGCTTTAGATGTCGTTGGGCTTATACAGCCCCTCAAACTTGGGGCAGGAGGCTTGCTGATCCCAAGTTTGTCTCGCAAGGCAAAGAACGGTTGTTGGGGGAGAGACTTAGTAAAGATGTCCGCTAGCTGAAGAACAGCAGGTCTCTGACTAACGACAAGAGCACCAAGAGCCACACGTTCACGCACGTAGTGAAAGCCTATATCAAAATGTTTACTCCGATTGTGAAGCGCAGGATTAGCAGTCAAGTACACAGCGGAGAGGTTATCGCAGAACAACTCAGGTGTGTCAGGGAGAGATATACCCATCTCACCAAGCAAGGAATCTATCCACTTGAGCACGGTTGCAGTGAGAGACAGAGTACGATACTCTGCCTCTGTCGATGATCTTGACACCGTGGGATGTCTCTTCGCGGACCAAGAGATGATATTGGAACCAAGGAACGTACAAAGACCACCAGTGGAACGACGTGTGTCTCTACAGCCGGCCCAGTCACTATCACTAAACCCATACAGAAGAAAGCCAGTTCGAGCATTAATGTTCAAGCCGAGACGACATGTACCTTTCAAGTAGCGGAGAATTCGCTTCAAGTTGGAGAAATCAGCGACAGTTGGAGAGTGCATCTTCTGACATACATAGTTAACCGCAAATTGTATATCTGGTCGAGTTAATGTGAGGTACTGGAGCTTTCCAGCTAAGCTTCGAAAATATGAAGGCTCTGAGAAAAGTGTGTCGCTGCCAGGAACCTTATCAAGCTTCATTGGTAATAGCGTTGCCATAGAGGCACTGTCAGACATTCTTGCAGCTTCGAGGAGGTCTAGTGTGTACCGTTCTTGACATAAGAACAAGCCATCAGAGTGAGCTTGAACTTGTATCCCAAGAAAGTAGTGCACTGGACCCATATCCTTCATACGAAATGTTGTATTCAACGTTACCATGAGCTTCTCAATCAACTTCTCATTATTTCCAGTCAGAAGCATATCATCCACGTAAAGGAGGAGGTAGATAACATCATCACCATGAAGGTACACAAACAAGGAAGGATCGCCATACGTGCACTTGAACCCAAACTCAATCAAAAAAGTACTAAACTTGTCAAACCAAGCACGTGGAGATTGTCGAAGACCATAGATAGCTTTCCTTAGCTTACAAAGGTGATGAGGCTTCGCAGGATCTTCTAGCCCCGGAGGTTGCTTCATATAAACAGTCTCCTTGAGGTCACCGTGTTGAAATGCATTTTCTACATCCAGTTGCTTTATGTTCCAACCTTTAACTGTCGCGATGTGGAGAACTGAACGTATCGTCGCAGTACGTACCACAGGACTGTAAGTTTCAACAAAATCGATCCCTTCAGACTGCTCATTCCCCCGAGCTACCAGTCTTGACTTTCTCTTATTCAATGTTCCATCGGCATTTAGCTTTGACTTATGAACCCAACCACTGCTTATAGGCTGTATTGATGAGTCTGGAGGAACTAAATCCCAAGTATGCGTGATCTCCATATTATTTTTCTCATGCTGCATAGCATTGTTCCAGTGTGGGTCCTTTAGAGCCGCATCAAGGGACTTTGGTTCATGGTATGGAGACTTGACAGAGACCAAAGCGTATCTTGGATTTGGTTTCCTGATGCCATCTTTGGCTCTTGTCACCATAGGATGGAACTGAGCTGGTGGAGCAACCTGAGAAACTGGAGAAACAGGTGAGGGAGGCATGGGAGGGAAATCATTATCAGAGAAGATAGATTCCGTAGAGACAGGAGAAGCAGGAGGTGGCGGCTGAGGTTGTCTTGGTGGAGGAATGAACTCCTCAGGGTTTGTTGGAGCAACAGAAGGTGTTGGTTCTGGAGCATGTCCAGACCTCCAAGTAGACAGAAGAGGAGTATCCAAAGACGTGAGAAACGACTGATACTCCTTCTCGTAGGGAAAATTATTTTCTTCAAACAGAACATGACGACTAATGTAAACTCTTGCAGATGGTGGATGCAAGCACCTATATCCTTTATGCTTCTCGCTGTATCCCACAAAGACACAATGTAGACTCTTTGGATCAAACTTCTTCTTCCCATATGGTCTAAGGTAAGAATAGCAACTGGTTCCAAACACCCGCATAGATGAATACACTTGAGGTTTTCCCACAAGCATTTCGTATGGGCTTTTGTGTTCTGGTAGAACTGATGAAGGCATTAAATTTCCAAGATAAGTAACTGTTAAGAAGGCTTTAACCCAGAGCTGATGAGGGACTTTAGTCTGAAACATTAGAGATAGACCAAGCTCAGTGACATAGCGATGTTTGCCCTCTGCAACACCGTTCTGCTGCGGCGTATGTGGACAGGAAAGGTGTTGTTTGATCCCACATGAAACAAACTGAGTTTTCAATTGTTTACTCACAAACTCTCCACCTGAATTTTGCTGTCTAGTTGTCATTCTACTAAGTTCTGGAAGCTTAAGAATGCAGTAAAGAAGTCTGATTTCATTCTCAAAGGGTACATCCAAGTATATCTTGAGAAGTGATCTACAAACACTGCATAATACCGAAAACCCTGAGTCGAAACCACTAGAGAAGGCCCCAGAGGTCACAATGAACTCGTTCTAAAGGTCGGGAAGCTACAAAATCAGAACTAGAAAATGGTAAACGACTAGACTTGCCCAGCTGACACGCTTCACAGAGATGACGACTGGGGTTATTGATAGCTATGGCCTTATTTGTTGCGAGACGCCGGAGAATTTCTTGGTGAGGATGACCTAGCCTCATGTGCCAAACATCACTACTTGCAGTCTGATGTCTGTGAGAATAGAAGGCCATGAACTTCAGGTTCTCCAAAACGTACAAATCCTTCTGCCTAACTCCTCTGGTTAGAAGTTGCTTTGTCTGTTTGTCCTTCACAATAACACTATCAGCATCGAACTCAATTGGACAAGGATAATCAGCTGTGAGTTTAGAAACTGACAGTAAGGACTTTGTCATTGCAGGACAGATAAGGACATCGTTAAGAGGGAGATTACCTTGAAGACAAGGCAACATTGCAGTACCAACGTGGGTTATGGGAACACACTCTCCATTCCCAACCAACACTGTGTCTGCTCCTGTGTATGCTTGAGAAGACTGAAGCTGAGAGATGTTGTTGGTGATGTGAGCAGTAGCGCCTGAGTCTGCATACCAGTCTTGACCAGAGTTGTACTGAGTGTCTCGCATTGCAGCTAAAGCAGTGTGATACTCCTCTGCTTGGTACGAGTGATCGAAGCGTTTGTAACACTTGTATGCTGGATGTCCATACTTATTGCAGATCTGGCATGTTGGTCGACTGTCAGGAGCAGTGGATGATCCACGTCCTGAAGACTGACTGATTTGCTGATGAAAGCCACGACCTTGTGTTGAGTAGTTGCCACGACCACGGGAACCACCACGACCTCTACCACGTGAGGAGTAACCACCTCTGTTTGTATAGAAGGCTTGGTTGAGAGAGACTTCTGTCGGAGCTTCATAAGTCGCTAACTTGTCATTGAAGCTAATGAGCTTAAAGACCACATCTTCATAGCTAGGACCGGGAAACACATCCATTGAGCTCTCAATGACAGTTGCAATAGACTCGTACTCTCTTCCAAGACCACAGAGAATGCCGTAGATCTTCTCTGGCTCAGACAGAGGTGCACCAATCGAGTCTAGCTGGTCGCAGATCGACTTGATCTCGGTGAGGTATTCAGAAAGGGAACGAGAACCCTTCTTTGTTGTCTGGATGAGACTCTGGAGCTCGAGCTTTCTTGTTGGGGAGACGCGATTGAACTTCTGAGCAAGGAAGTACCATAGCTCTTGAGAGGAACGGAGACCATAAACACTGCTTATGACGTTTTCAGAAAGCGATCCGACCAACCAAGCCATGATACATTGATCTGTACGGACCCATTGTGCGTAAGAAGGATTTGTAGTCTCTGTTGTCTCTTTGCCATTCTGGAAAGTGAGAAGCGGAGGAGGTCGAGGTGTTGCTCCGGTTACGTGTCCAAGAAGAGATTGACTATTAAGAAATTGCTCAAACTGAAACTTCCAAGAGAGATAGTTTGAGTCATTGAGCTTTAGAGTGACACACTGTGTGATAGTTAAAGGAGAGGTATAAGGATCGCCATCCATGGCTCTGATACCATGAAAGCTTGGTGATAAAAGGGTTTCTTTATGAAGAAGATAACTTTCTTATTGATGTTTTCAACTTAACCTTTGAGATTACATAAGAGATGAATATATATGAAAGGACTGAGTACACAGCAGAGGCTAGCTAGGGTACAGCTCAGCAGGTGACAGCACACAATCCTAAGGTTTCAAACCGGTTGTGCAGCTGTAGATCCTTGGCTGTATGTCCCGTACGAAGCACACCTTTCGACGACATGGTTGTTGCGTGTTCTTGACCGTTGATAGATGAAAAGCTGCGCCGATCAGGTTGGACTTTAGATGTCGTTGGGCTTATATCTAGAACCCCCGAAAACTTGCATCATATAATCTGTGCAACAAATTGCATAGTTTAGGATTTGGATCTCAGATCTGGGTATAAAATCTTTTTTGGCTTTGGGTCGATTTAATCAAAGAAATCGGAACATTAGTTCCTACAAAATAGGAAGCAGTATGTCACGGACTGATTTCTTCGCAGCAATCAGGACGTGCGGCCTTAGCAACTTTCACCCTTGTGGTTTGCTAAGTCAGCCTTTCGGACAACTTGCTCAGCACTTAGAGAGAGTATGGACGTTTTTTAGAGAGAGAGAGTTTGTAGAAGTGTTTTTCTTATTAAAACTTGGTGTCTTTACAAGTGAGGGGTGATCCCCTTTATATACACTTTCTCTTCCTCAACGAACGGTTCAGATCAAACCGATCTAACGGTTGTGAAACTTCTTCTCAAGTGTTCCACAACCTTCTACACTTTTCTACACTTCTCTACACTTCTCCATACCTAAGATATTTTACAAAAGACTTAAAGCTTAAGAAAATACTTAGTGGAGTGGGCTTGATTCACCTTTGGCCCGACCCGATCTTTGGTTGTCTTCATGGACATTTTGGGTTAAAACGGGCCGTGACAT
>NC_027751.1:29645069-29645842 GCF_000695525.1 Brassica oleracea var. oleracea
ACCACGTTCTTGAAGAACGCCCTTGCTGCCTCTTCTGCAGTGCAGTCCCGATCACAAGCCACAAACGTCCCATATTTGGAGAATCGATCCACAATCACCAGGATGGATCCAAACCCTTCGGACTTAGGTAACGCACTGATGAAATCAAGCGAGACCGAGTCCCATGGTCGCTCCGGGATGGGTAGTGGCTGTAACAATCCCGCGGGCTGCTTGTTCTCCGACTTGTCTTGTTGGCAGACTAGACAAGTTTTCACATAAAGCTCCACGGTATCCCTCATCCGTGGCCAATAGTATCCAGCTTCGACAAGTGCCATCGTTCTTTTCTGTCCCGGATGGCCCGCCCATCGCGTATCGTGGCACTCCCGAATGATATCTCGTCGAAGACTTTCCCACTTAGGCACATAAAGCCTTCGACCTTTGGTGTAGAGTAACCCATCTTCTACCCAAAATCGATGCACCTTCCCCTCGTTGGATAGCTTCACCAGCTCCCTAGCGACTGGATCACGTTCCAGCCCCTCTCGGATTTGAGCAATAATGGTCCCCTCGACTTGGCTCATCACTGCCAGCTCTGCCTTCCGACTTAGTGCATCGGCCACCACGTTCACCTTTCCTGGCTTATACTCCAAAGTGTAATCGAACTCAGCCAGGAAGTCTTGCCATCTTGCTTGTTTTGGGGACAACTTCTTCTGGGTCTGGAAGTAACTCGTCGCCACGTTGTCCGTCTTGACCGAGAAATGTGCCCCAAGAAGATAGTGTCTCCAAACTCGCATACA
>NC_027751.1:29648216-29657597 GCF_000695525.1 Brassica oleracea var. oleracea
GCCCTCTTGACCAGCGTGATGTCTTCCTCCATCGCAGTAAAGCGTGCCTTCATCCCCTCGATGTCATCACGCAAAGCCTGCATGGATCCCGTCACCAGCTCCTCGAGCCGAATGAACCGAGAGTCCAAGTCGGCAGCATTTTGCTTGACTTCCTCAAGCCCACCGAACACAACACTCTCCAGCTCAGTGACGGTATGCTCGACCCTCTCGAGCTTCTCACCCATCTCGCCCACAGCCACACCCAGAGCCTCACGAGAAACACTCTTTTCCCGCTGGGTGCCAGCACGTGTGGCCGTGGACTCCCTTCCACGCTCCTCCACGCCGGACTGTGAGCTCCCTTCTTTTTGTTTATCTCCCTTAGCCATTTTCTCCACTCGGCAAGAGTCTCCCCTTGTCTGGATCGTACCTCGGCTCTGATACCAACTGTCACGGACTGATTTCTTCGCAGCAATCAGGACGTGCGGCCTTAGCAACTTTCACCCTTGTGGTTTGCTAAGTCAGCCTTTCGGACAACTTGCTCAGCACTTAGAGAGAGTATGGACGTTTTTTAGAGAGAGAGAGTTTGTAGAAGTGTTTTTCTTATTAAAACTTGGTGTCTTTACAAGTGAGGGGTGATCCCCTTTATATACACTTTCTCTTCCTCAACGAACGGTTCAGATCAAACCGATCTAACGGTTGTGAAACTTCTTCTCAAGTGTTCCACAACCTTCTACATTTTTCTACACTTCTCTACACTTCTCCATATCTAAGATATTTTACAAAAGACTTAAAGCTTAAGAAAATACTTAGTGGAGTGGGCTGGATTCACCTTTGGCCCGACCCGATCTTTGGTTGTCCTCATGGACGTTTTGGGTTAAAACGGGCCGTGACAAGTAGCTTACATGAATTAAGGGAAAAGAACGTGAGTTACTTTCTTCCTAAAATCCAGGAAATAAAGCAAGTCATTTTTTATTTGCTAAAATAATATAAACAAAGAAAGGAATTGGTCAAAACCACCAATCTCGGTACATTATTAACCTAAACTCTAATTCTTTTCTTCTCTACTCTCTCGCTGAGGTGGTTCAAACTTTGGAGATTCGTAGTGGGGTTTTTGCATCTCTCCTTCGGTTTAGATATCAGATTCTTTGAATAACAATAGGAGCTACGTGGTGCGTCGTTTGTTTTTGTTTCCCTGAGGTGTTCTTTTTTTGTTTTCGCTTTCGATTTGGTTTTCACCCGCGTTATTTTTTTAGTGATCTGGTAAGGTTAGATCCTCTTTTCTTTTGTTGTTTTAGTTGTTTTTAACTTTGATCTGTGTATGTTACGTGTGGTGAGTATTGATAAGTTTCGTAGACCGAGGCTTAAAACAAACTGTGTTGATTTAGCAAATTAATTGTTGCTTCCTTTCTTCGTTCAATTTGAATTAGATTTCAAAATTTTGTTTAGTTGCATTGGGTGAGTTTTCAGTTTAGCTCTTTAGAGATAGTACACAAAAATGCTAAAACTAATGGGTGTTAATTATAACATATGAGAATATTGGTTTGGAGAGTTAGTCATTTGCTCATATATGTTTATTTACTTTGGAACCTGATGCTGCCCTTCGACTAACAAGACTAGAACTTCCTCATGTATTTTTAATCTTTGCTTTCGTCAGCTTAGTGAGTTTTGAATAATATCTTAGTTATAATTTATAAATTTGTAAAAGTACTGTCGGTTTCTAGTACAACTTACCTGATGTTTCGAGGTACAAAAAGGCTAAGAAAAATAAAGTGTTTTTGTAGATAAATGGAGGATCATAAGCCGACGAGTTTCACATTTGAGATTGATAACTTCTTAGAGAAGGAAGCTGTGATTTCATCCCCAACATTCTCAAGTGGAGTCTGCCAATGGTAAATGAATTATTTCACATGTGTTTTTGATATTTTACTCGTTGCCCAGATTAAAAAAGAAACGGTAAGATCTATTTCTACATTTTATAATGATTCAGGTATGCAAACGTTTATCCCAAAAGGAAATGGTATTGAAGATCACTTGGCGCTATACCTCTATGTTGCGAATTATGGATCATTACAGCTTGGATGGAAAAGGCGAGCTAAATTTTCCTTTGTTCTGTTGAATCAATCCGGCAAAGAATTCTACAAATCAACTGGTAAGTTAACTATTAGACACAAGGTCGGATCCAAGATTTTAAGTGCCATAAACATTTACTAAGAACTTTTCTAAAAAATTCATATATATGATAATGCTGAAGAAATTTAATCTAATCTCTCTGTTTTGGTCTTACAGAATTGTGCCAAGTGTTCTGCGCTCAGGTCCCGGGATGGGGTATTGTTAAGGCCTTGACTATTAAAAAGCTTCAAGAAAAAGGGTTCATGGAGAAGAACAAACTGATAGTTAAAGTCCAAGTCCAAATACTTGAAGTTGTAGTAACTGGGAACGAGACTATGGATGTTGGTGGTTTCCATGGCGCAGAAGTAACTGGGAACGAGACTATGGATGTTGGTGGTTTCCACGTTCTTTATTCTCAGGTGTGATTATGCGAATGCTTATTGTTGCTGTTTATTCCTTTCTTTTTCGATTAGTTATAAGAAGTTCTTGCTTGACAGGCTTTTCAAGTAAGTTGGATTTTCGTGAGGCACCCGGACACTGCTTTGAATTTCAGACCAAAGAGCCACTTGGTGAAGACAACATACATGAATCTCCTCCTCAAGCTCATCGAGAAACTGGACAAGCCTCCACATAGCTTCTCCGAGACTGAGCTAAGCAACACCCGCACCGAGTTGGTCGATCTAACACAGACAGGGTTCAAGCTAGACTGGCTGAAGGAAAAGCTTGATGTGATTTACTTGGAAAGGAAGAAAACAGCTGATGCTTCCCGTATCCAAGAACTTGAGCAACACAACAAGAATCTTAAAGCTGAACTGAACAAGGAGAAAATCAAATCTGCTGCTTCTGCTGCTAAAGTTTTATGGTTGGAGCAGACTGTATCAACTCTCAAAACCAAGCCGAACAAGAAGCTGAAATTAAGCCCTAACTAATTCTCCCGAAAATTTGTCAATTTTTTTTCTCGTTTATTTCAAAGCTGAAGATTAAATCTCTTTTATGTGGTAAGTCCTAAATAAAAATTATAGATGAAGAATTATGCAATTGGTGATTGTTTAATTATGCAAATCGGTGATTGGCTTGCGACTAATCGTTATCGACCTGAATGTGGAACGGTCGATCTTTAGTGCCTCATCAGTCGATCTGGTGAAATTTTGGGTGATAGGATCGATTGATTTGGGGTTCAAAAATGTCGATTTGTTTTACTCTTGTGAGGGGATATGGGCTTTGGGTCTGTGTTATTCCATTGTGACTCAGGTTGGGACAAAGCCCAATCACATGTGATACATACGGACACTGATATTCGTAACAAAGGAGTCAAGAGAAGAATCTTAACACAAATAAGGAAAAGGATATTTACATAATCCATACGACATTAGGATCCTACGTCGCAACCGTAGGTAAGCATCCTGGAAACCCTAGAACATAAGAATAAGAATAAAGAGAGTTGCTAAAAAAAAGATTGGGAGTAAAAGAAACTAAGGTGAAAAAGACATTGTTCGAGTCATGTATTCGAAGGATAGATTTTTTTATCTTTCTTATTTTTTGTTGTGTTCTTAATTAGTATGGTGTCATGTTTTATACAAGAAAAGTGTTTAGAGCCTTGTGTAAACCCCTTTGATTGATAGTGGAAGTTGTGAAAAACAGTCACCACCCGAGACGTACCGATTCGAGATCAGAAATCATTTTCTTTTTTTTTGTGTTTAAGTAATTAAACAATCAAATAGTCGATAATTCTTAACAACTATGTTCCTAGCTTTTTGCCTCAAAACTCCATCAAAATTCCATCCAGACCAAACGCGTTCCACCTAAAAAGACTAAAAAGGAACTTAAGACGTGAAAACCGAAGTTACTATCCTAATTGTCGTTGTTTCAAACTTGTAGCGATATGGATCGTTGGACTCACAAGTTGTGGTTCCTCCGACACAGCATATGCGGATAGCCGACTCGGCATGGGCATTTCATGTATCTGTTCGGCTCATGTCGGGTATTTCGGATATTAGGTAGTTTGGATATATGCTAGAGGATCCATATAGGAAACGGCAAGTTTTTGGTTCAAATCGGTTTGGGTAATTTCGGGTCTGGATCGGTTCGTATATAAAAGTAAGAATCGTAAAATACTCGAAAATTTTGGTTCCCATTTGATTCTGGTTCTAGTTTGATTATTTCGAGTAATTCGGATTAGGCATGGGTATTTGGGTCTTCGGGTCCTCGGGTCGGGTTCGGATCGTTTCTTGTCGGGTTTGGGTTTTTTTGGGTAGACATTTGGACCCAACTAGGTAATTAAAATTTTTGGTTCGGGTTCAGGTCGGTTCGAGTCTATAAT
This sequence comes from Brassica oleracea var. oleracea, assembly GCF_000695525.1. NCBI lineage: Eukaryota > Viridiplantae > Streptophyta > Magnoliopsida > Brassicales > Brassicaceae > Brassica > Brassica oleracea. Next base: position 29,652,625 of record NC_027751.1, read on the forward strand.
TCACACACCCGCAAAGTACACATAATTTTTGGGTATATTTTGGGTTCGGGTATTTAGGATCCGAAATACCCGAACTGGACCCGAAAATCCGAAAAATACCCAAAAGCCCAAAAAATACCCTAGTACCCCCAAAATACCCGAAAACTCAAAAAATACCCGATTTTTTACTCGAAGTCTGACCCAAAGATCTAAAAATACCAAAATTTATTTAAATACCTGAATATATTTTTGAAAATATACAATTTTACCTGAAAACAAAAACTATACTCGAAACCCGAACCGAAACTTATAAAATATATCTGTAATACCAAAAATATATCCAAACACCCAAATATACCCAATATATATACTAGAAGTTTTGAGTATTTTGGGTACCGGATCGGGTCTCAGGTAGGACCCGGACCCGAACTGAGACCCGCGGGTCCAAAATTATTATACCCAGTACACACGGACCCGGATCCAAACTTGTATTTTCGGGTGGTTCCGGTTCGGGTCGAGGGAAAATTCACAGATCTAACTCGGATATAATATTGAGTATTTTGGGCCATTCGGATAAAAGCAAGTGCTTAAATAAATATATTAAAAAGAGATAAGCCAGAAAAAGATTATTATCTATTTGTTTCCAACAAAACAATATCATCAGAACAGTATCACAATATCAACGAATATACTAATACAATCAGGTGATCCACTTATGTATTCCTCCCTATTACTTTTGAATTAGGGTTATGAAAAGCGTTTTATATAGATATACGAGTTTGTGAGATAGTCTCTTGCCCGATTGCCCGAAGTAGTAAAGCGTAAGAAAAGAAAAAGTGCTTTGGAGAGATATGGAAGTTAAAAAGAAGGGAAGTTTCACGTTTGAGATCAAGCTCGAAGATGTGATGGAATCTCCAACATTGTTACAGGCTGGGATTCAGACTACTCAAATGGCTAGACTGAGGTTCAAGAGATCGGACTGGACAGGACGAACGGATGGACAAGGGGCGGCCAAGCGGATGCGATGGAGAGGGAATCGGCCGGTTTGATCCTGAAACAAGAGAGAGTTATTTTTATGAGTTTTTATGGATTAAAATGAGGAACTGAAAGTAAACTAAATGATAAATGAAGAACAAAAGCAGATATGATTTTTTATGGGTTTTTAGATTAAATGGCCGATCTAGAACTATATGATGCAAATGAAACAAAATATGATAAGGATAGAGATGGTTGATGGATTCAAGTTGTTGGACGTGTGTCTCTCAACAAGAACAGTGGATGGAGATGGCGTGAAGATGGGATCTGGCTTGCTGGACTGATGTCTCTCTCAAGCTGGATCAGCGGATGGGATGGAGTGAAGAATCGCCACAAGTTTGGTGATGAAAACTTGATAAGATTCAAGGCTCTTTCTAGGCTGGCTTCTCACGCAGAACTAGAGAGAAAAAGGGTTTCTTCGCTAGGGGCAAACTGACTCATATATTTCATAAGACTAAAAAAAAATACAAGGCTGCATATAGTGGGGATTAAATACCCTGCAGCTATGCCCTTCTAGGGGACTTCGAAGGAAAGCAACATGGACTCTCTTGGACTCTAAAAATCGACAAGGCCTAGACAAGAATGGGCCGACTCTTCTTTGACAAATAAAGCAAAGGCTAAACAAGTGGCCTTGAATTATTGGACTCAAATAAATAAAAGGACTTAAACAATTTGTCCATAAGTTCATGCAATTTAAATTAAAAGAAAGAACCAACACAAACCAAAAACAATAAACCGGTTAGAAATCATAAATGAAATCTTACCTGCTTACCTTAAATGGAATGAGGCGGATTACTCAGAACCGGCTGGGATTGGGACAGGGCCTGAACCGAGATCACATGTAGAGATGGTTAGGCCGGTTCGGTTCTGGGCGAGTGATTTGAATTGGATTGGGCCGGCTTGATCTTGAACCGGCTTGATCTTGAATCTTCAATTGGATCATCTCTTCAATCAGTAACTCTTCCTGACTGGTTTGAACTTCTTGATCAAGGATTTGTTGGACAGCTTTAGAGAAACCGAGTCTTATGGCCCTGGCTCCACTCCGAGTAGTCGGACTACGCCTAACTACGGGAACCTCTATTTGGATAGCCGCATCAAACATTCTTCTTCGGTGGCTGTGAATGGTAAAGACAAAGCTTCAATATTGGTTTTTAGTTATGATAGCATCCTCTACACTCAGTAAGTAACTTGTTATTAACATATTATGTTTATAAATTAAGCTGTTTCTTATCCTTTTTTGTTGTGTCTTAAGGTTAATTCCAAAAAGAGATCGTCTTCTTGATGATAAAATGATTATATTATACATGCACAACTAAAATAAGCGTGTAGTTGAATATGTTTTTGTCTTTTCAGGTCCGTTCAAATTTATCCCAGAGGTATAAACTATATTAAAGATCACTTGTCTCTCTACCTCACCGTTCCGGATTAGGGATGGCAATCAAGGACCTGGACCGCGGGCCTGGTCCGTAAAAGCTTGATGCGGGGCGGGATTGGGATTCCATTTGGTAAGCCCGCAAAATTGCGGGCCTCGTGAGACGGGTTCAAAGCGGGACGGGTCGAAAGCGGGACGAGTCGAAAACGGGACGGGTCGAAAGCGGGATGGGCTACAGGTTAACACGCGGGGTTTTGAAGACCCGCAACCCTAAATCTCCATTTCTGCTTTCACCTAAAACATATATATATATATATATATAGAGAGAGAGAGAAGGCAATTCGACGTTATGTAGCTCCGGTGATGGTGGTTTTAGGGTCGATGATGCTTCCGGTCTCCCAAGCGCCTTCTGTTGGATCCAATTTCGGTCAAAACGTTAATGGGCCGCGATCAAAGTTATGGGCCTATTATGGGCCTTAAGGAACCGAAGCCCATAGCAAGCAATCGAGCTCGAAAGCGAAGGAGTCGAGGTCCCGGAGATTGCGGAGTAGTCCCGGAGATCGCAGAGCAGTTACGGAGATCACGAAGTCGACTTACTATAAAGAAAGGAGAAGAGACATGAAGAAGGACACGTTGAAAACCCTAGAGAGAGCTACACACTAACATCGACCTTGTTTCCTCCCGATCTTAGACTCTTTTCTTTACGGTTCTCGTTTTTATCACTCGATCTGGTTCAACTCATTGTATTCGATCTTATTCATCAATAAAGTCTATTTTTACCTACTGGAAACTGTTTAACATCGTTGTGTTCTAAAGATATCGTTGCCTACATCATTTTTCTTCCCTAGATCAAACCCCGATCACTATCAAATACTTAGTGTAGATTTTAGGTTCTACATTTTGGCGCCGACTGTGGGGAAGATAAACGAAAAAAATCTTTGCACTACAAGAAAACATGAGATTAACGACGGCGGTATTCCTCGCTAATTCGTCGTAAAAGTGGCTTTACGAGGAATTAGCGAGGAAACACATTTCGTCGTTACTCGTTCGTCGTAACGCATATTTCCTCGCCAATTCGTCGTAACTTAGCGAGGAAAACATTTCGTCGTAAAGACAAAATATATCATTTCGTCGTAAAGACCACGTAATCGTTCCACGTAAGGAGGTCGCTATGTTTCCTCGTAAATACCTCGAAAGGAGTTCCTCATAAATTACACGTATATATCTCAAAGTATTTCCTCGTAAAATTCACGTAAATACTTAGAAAGTATTTCCTCGTAAAATACTCGTTTAACCTTCCTTGTCATTTCCTCGTAAACTTTCCACGTAAATAAGTCGTAATTTAGCTACGAATTTACTTCGTTTTTCATTTTACAGAATTTAAAATATAATTAAAATTATTTAATTTATTAATAAAATTATAATTTAAAATAAAAATCAATACGAAAACATTTTTTATATAAAAAAGTTTTGAATTTATAATACAACAACCGAAAAAAAGAACTAAGGGTCGTTCATCGCCTGGTAGAATTCCTCACTCCTCCTCGCAACATCAACCTCGTTATGTGTGCCGGATGACTCACCTGGAATGGGATGTTGTTGTCGCATGTTCCTCAACATGGACTCTCATTCCGGATTTGTGGCCGCTATAACGTCCAAGAAGCCCTCGACTCCACCCATACGAGCTGCGAACACAGTTTTTGTCGAGGCCAACTCGTTACGCAGCTCAATAACTTCCTCATCCTGTCTCTGACCATAAGACGATGTCGCTCTCGGAACATCGTTGACGGAACCAATCCCCAACGTACGTCCCTTTTTCTTAGGGACAACCTTATAAACAAAATATAAATATTGTTAGTAAAATTTAAAGTTAAATTAAATGAATAATAAAAAAAATTAAAATTAAATCTTGTCCACTTCAAGTGTGGATAAGGTGACGGGTAATCCGGACTGCTGGGTCAGCTGAGTCTGGCGGTCTTCAACCCGAGCAACTACGTCGTTGTAGATTTGCTCGGACTTGCCATCTACAAATACGCCCGCCTTGTTCTTGTGGGTCCTCTCGTAAAGTTGCAAAAGAGACGGGAGTTGTCCCGTCTCTTTGGCCTAAAAAAATTTAAGAAAGTTTGAATATATATATATATATATATATATATTAAAATAATAATTAAATAAAATATTTAATTACCATTTCCAAACAGACACCGGCGTGGAGTTTTTGGCCCGTAGAGTGAAGCATCGGCCCGTGGCCGTGCTCTTCTACTGTGTTAAAGGAAGCAGAGCAAGACTGGTCGATTCTAATGGCTTCAGGATCCCGCCAATAACGGATGAGGCCATCCCACACATCCGTGGTGAGCTCAGCGGGTTTGCCACGCTCATACCCCTTCACGATCCAGTCACTCTTCCAGTTGGGGACCGTGTCCAACAAGCGAACTTTCGCCTTCGCGTAAAGCGCTTCCCTCACCCTCTCATTGACCCCTATGGACCAATGATATTTTGCTGTAAAAAATAATAATTAATAATTAGTTTAAAAAAATAAAATAAATATATAAATTATGAAAAAATTAAAGTATATATAATTAATTAATAG
>NC_027751.1:29657830-29659804 GCF_000695525.1 Brassica oleracea var. oleracea
CCGGTCGGTCGGGTCTATGACTGGTAAACCTTCTCTGCCTGGCTGACCGTGAAGGTCCTCGACAGTGAACTGCGAGTAAGTAGCACTCGGAGGCACCATCAAATCGGGATGAATCTCGGCGGGCATCGGAGGAGCCATCGGAGGAGGGACAGGAGGAGGCATCGTCGGAGGAGCCATCGGAGGAGGCACATGAGGAACCGATGGTGCACTAGAAGAAGGTGACCGAGAGAATCTCTGAGAAGGCTGAGTCTCGGGGACAGTCTCCAGACCCGAAGGATCGGGAGCTGAAGAAGAACCAAGAGCTGAAGAAGACAGGTCTAAACGACTACCAGGCTCACCGAGGATCTCTCTGTAATGGGGAGTAAGTCTGTTCTTTCGAATCGTCTGGAAAAAAAATTTAATTTTTAAAATTAACATCAACAGTAATTAACAAATTCTATAAATAACAAATTCTATAAATCTAGCTAAATTCCCTACATTAACCACCAAATCAACACTAATTAACATAAAACCAGTAAACCTATCTAAATTCCCTACACTAACCACCTAATCTACCCTAAACTAATCAAATTAGAGAGGAAATAGGGAGAGTACATACCATTTCTATGAAAGAGAGAGGAAGTGGAGACGAAATGGAAGTGAGAAGCTCGCATGTATATATAAGAAATTAGTAATCGTCGTAATTTCCTCGTAAATTTACGAGGAACTAGCGAGGCCTGTGTTTTTCTTTACGAGGAATTAGCGAGGCCCGCATTTTGTTTCCTCGTAACGTCCTCGTTGATTAACGAGGAATTAGCGAGGCCCGCATTTTTATTTACGAGGAATTAGCGAGGCTTGCGTTTTCCTATTACGAGGTCTTTACGACTAATTGTGCTTACGTGGAATTAACGAGTCCCGCTTCTTTATTTTTAGGATTCGTCGCAAGCTCCTCGTTAGTTTACGAGGAAATAGCGAGGATTATGTTTAAATCCCTAAAATCCGAAACCCTAAACCCCATCTTCCTTATCTTCTACTTCATATATTCCAAACCCCAAACCCATCTTCCCTTTTACGAGGAACTCGCGAGGCCCGTGTTTGGTTTCCTCGTAACTTCCACGTTCACCTACGAGAAATTAGCAAGGCCCACTTTTTTATTTCCTATAAATACTCACCAGTTTGCTTCTCAAATCAAATATAAACTCACGAATTTGCTTCTCAAATCAGAGATAATTACCCACCAGTTTGCTTCTCAAATTAGAAAGATTTGAAAAAAGAAGAAGGAGAGAAAGATATTGGAACACATGTGGGCGGAGACAAGGCTAGACTTACGTAGGTCTCGCCTTGTTTCTTCCCACCTGTGATTCCAGTATCTCTCTTCTCTTCTTTTTTCAAATATTACAACGGCAGTCCCTAATTGGTCGTTCATTTACGAGAAAATAGCAATGCCCGTGTTTTTATTTACGAGGAAATAGCGAGGCCCGCGTTTTCCGGTAACAAAGTCTTTACGACGATTTCTTCTTATGTGGAATTAACGAGTCCCGGGTTCTTTATTTTTTAATTTCGTCGTTATTTCCTCGTTATTTTACGAAGAAATTACGAGGATTATGTTTAAATCCCTAAAATCCGAAACCCCAAACCCCAAACTCCATATTCCTTATCTTGTACTTCATATATTCCAAACCCCAAACCCATCTTCCCTTTAACCTCAATCTATTATTTCCATTCCAAACCCCCAAATTCTAAAACCACAATTCCTTAACTTATAATCTCAATCTCTTATTTCTAATACAAACTCTCATTACCTTACACAAAATCAAATTATATAAATAGTTTTTCATGATTAAATCCATCAAATCACATGCATTAAGTCTGAAAATTAATCTTATTAAAAACAAATACATCAATCGGATACATCGACAATCTCGTCATCACTAGAAACATCATTATTTTCATTAAACTTGTCTTCAACAGCTTCGTCTGTGGCATCGTCGGTAT
>NC_027751.1:29660172-29664536 GCF_000695525.1 Brassica oleracea var. oleracea
TGTTGACGACGGAGTCGAACCATTCACATTTGAAGAGGACGCATTTCGGCTTCAATATCCCTGGGAATTCGACTTTAATAATTTTCGTCAAGATCCCGCAGAAATCTGGTTCCCCTTTCACACATATTCCATAGTTACTGGTCGCCCGCTGTCTACCATACTCATATGTGTGAAAAGTATAGCCTCGAGTGAAATACATTTGTGATGTGGTGACCTGTACAAGTGGAGATTGAATTATTTCGTGTAACCACTTAGGATAATCTGCATCGTCGTCATAATCAATCTGCAAAAATAAAGAGAACGTTGAAATACAGATCATGTATGAAAAAATAGTTTGATCAACCTGAGAAAATTAATAGTTTGAGTTAATACCTGATTCTTCAACCACTTAATAAAGTGTTGATATTTCCTTTTGTCTACGTCACTTGTGGATATACCTGGGAATGTTTCTTCGACTTTAGAAACAAATAGGCTGTAAAATCATATTTTATATTAATTAATCTTTGGCAATTATATAATTTATACTTATATGCGTTTAGATTTATTATTGCAAACTAAACTATTATAAAATTACTGCGTTATAATATACTACCTGCAAGTGCTTCATGTACGTTTGTTGGAAGTAGCTCCGCAAATGCAAAGGGAAGTAGTCGTTGCATAAAGACATGACAATCATGACTCTTTACTCTGGCTAAAGATGTCTGGAACACCAGCAACTGCATATGTTGGCGTGATACCCCCATCATCATATCTTCTTGGAATGCCACCCAGTTGAACAACACCGACTTTTTTTCTGAAGACAATCTGAATATCGGAACGGGAACTTGTCCATTGCTTTTAATATGTAACTCACTTCTTGAGCAAATATCCGGCAAGTCCAACTTCGATTTTATGTTGTCTTTTGTCTTCCCTGGGACATTCAATATTGTATTCATGATGGTTTAAAAGAAATTCTTCTCTATATGCATCACTTCGAGATTGTGACGCAGAAGAAGATCCTTCCAATATGGCAACTCCCAAAGTATACTCTTCTTGTGCCAGTTGTGATGAACATCGTAAAAATCAGGCATATTACTGGGGACATGCCAATTACCACCACAACAAACTGTTTCGTTAGCTCCGTAGTAGTCGATTTGCGCTTCAATTTGTTCTCCAGTTAGATATGGAGGAGGAGTGTCTCTCACAACCCTTTTGTGCCTAAAACAAATTCTTGTTTCTTCGGTACGGATGGCCAATGGGAAGAAATCGACGGTGACAATCGAACCAACTTGTCTTCCTACTATTCTTCAGTTGAAACACATCTGTCGTTCTATTACAATATGGACAAGCTAATCTCCCATGTGTAGTCCATCCAGACAACATCCCATAGGCAAGAAAGTCAGTTATGGTCCACAAAAGCATCGCTCACATCATGTGACCAGTTTTAATATTCATCATTCTAGCAGCCAACGATAATTTAGAGAGACCTTCTATACAACTACTGTAAAGTGGCTGATTCGCCGCATTTAACATTTCATAAGACTTTTTTGCATCTATGGTCAAGAATAGCAACTCCCGTTGCATGCACATCTCCGGTGGCATGTTGTATGGCGTAAGAAACACTGGCCACAATGAATATTGTCTCCCTGACATTCCGAATGGACTAAATCCATCTGTGCATAATCCAAGATACACATTCCGGCTATTGCTAGCGAATTCCAGATGTACTTTGGTGAAAATTGCTATTACTACTACTAGCTTCATTCTGATCATAATTATAAGTTTCTCCATGTAGAAACCAGATATAATAATTTGGCGTGAAACCTTTATTTATTAAATGCTTCCAAACATTCTCACGATTTGCCAATTTCGAATTGTTGCATTTCCGACAAGGACAGAACATCTTACCGCTTTCTTGGGCGAGCGGTGTGCAATCTGCTTGATGCATAAATATCTCCAGCCCCGTAAGGTATTCTTCCGTCACTCTCCCGTTAGCATATCTATGCATATACATCCACCTCCGCAACTCGAAAATATTCCCGGAGCCCGACATTTTTTTTTCTTTCACGTTTTTTTTTCCTTGTTGGTGTGTTTAACATGATGATCAAACGTCCATATCTATAGGAAATTTTTGAGTCTGGTAGTTGTAATTTTACTATGAATTTACGACGAAATTTAGTTAGGTTGCCGAAAAAACGTGTTACAACTACAAAGTTAGTGGATTCAAAATTTCCTCGCTAAGTAGACGTAAAATATTTCCTCGTAAAGTACACGCTACATTTACGTCGAGTTTACGAGGAAAGCGTATTTCCTCGTAAAAGCCACGTGACATTACATCGACTTTACGACGAAATGATTTCGTCGTTATTTTACGAGGAAATAACGTTGATTTTATATTTCCTCGTAAGTTCCTCGTAAAGTCGACGTAAATTTACGATGATTAGTTTTCCTCGTTAAGTTTCCTCGCTAAACTTGTGTTTTCTTGTAGTGTTGCTAAGAAACCGATCTAAGTTTCCTAAGCGCGACTATGGATCCCAACCAAACCGCCAGAACCACACCCTCAAGAGTCAACGACGTCGATCTTATCGGATCTGACTCGAGGACCAAAGTGACACCAACTGGGTTAACGGGAGCCAGTGACGCGACCGGAACAACCCAGACGCAACTTCAAATTAAGATCGATCTCTTCAGATCAATCAGACATCGATCCCAGAATGAGTCGGGGCTCGAGTCTGGAACTGTCCCGGGGACAGACAATCCGCCGATGACCTGACCCGATCTCAATCCAGACCAATTTCGCCGACCCCTCACTACAGGAAATAAGGGTAGTAATAGCGGACGACAAACGCTATGAATCATGAATAATAGCGCTTCTTTGTCCGCTCTGACAGCGCCCGTTATAATAGGTCTGACACTTTTGATAGCGGATTTTTCGAATGCTATAGTTTAATAAACAACAATAGCAAATGTTTCGTGTTGTTAATTTGTTTTTAATTATCCAAAAATTTATTAAAAATAATTATGAACCCAAACCAAACTAAAATAAAAAATAAAAAACTAAACCTAAACATAATTCGTAATTAAATATTTCAAAATTAAATCAAAAATTAATTCATAATTAAAAATTAAATTTTATTTATTAATCAAGATCAGTATACAATAATTGGTTTACAATTAATAATCAGTTCATTTCATAACATTGGTTTATACACAAACCCGATTTATTAAACTAACCCTGTCTAAACCAAACCTAATAAACCTAATCTACGCCACTTTGTTGTCGCCTTCCTCTTCCATCTTCTTAGTCTTCCCTCCTTATGTCTCTGTCTTCTCCCTATTTCTCTTTTTCTTCTTCTTGCTCGGCTCATCTACACCAGCACATCTTCTTCATATCCGGCTTCTTCCTGTAGCAAGAACAAATAAATCAAAAATCAAATTAATTTCGAAATCTAAAATTTAAACTCCAAACTTTTAAACAAATCAGAAACTGATCACATTGAAATTCAGATCCTAAACAGCTCAGATTAATTTCGAATTGTCTTAAACTTAATAGTATCAATTGAAATAAGATCAATCATAAACAGAAACAGATTAATCAATCTTCTCAAACCTAAACAGAAACAGATAACACAGATTCTACACAAGCAAACACAAATCTGATTTTTCTGCAAGAATATGATAACTCTAAACTCAGAAAGTTTCAGACTGTTTACCCTTCCGTTGGAAGAAGCTTCACACCGAACGACGAACGGACGATGCTCAAGCCTCTGCGTGAGCCTCGCGCTCTGGTTGAGTTTCAGTGATGAGAGAAAGAAGAAAATTTTCGAGAAGGAGTCTAACATAATCATCATAGAGAAGAGGAGATCTTTACTTTCAAGAAGGAGTCGATATGCATCGCTTACTTTCTCTCTCTCTCTCAAACACGAGATCTGCTCAAATCTCAGAATTTTTTTTTTAAAAAAATTAATGAACAATTAATCTCAGTCGTTGATTCATTATCATCCAAGGGTGCAAAATGGTGATCCATGCCAAACCAATAGAAAAAAAAGGGTGAGGATAGATAAAAGATTGATTTTGGACCTTTGATTCTGAATCAATCAATGGCTCAAACGAAAAACAGAATAAAATTGTCTTTTTTGTATGTATAATTATTATAAAATTATTGAAAGTTTGAAATTTATATTATGTATGTGGAAAATTTATGTATATATGATATTAAATGTTTGAAAATAGTATTCGGGGTTAAGATGAATAGTGTTAAAATTTAGATTTAAGTTTAAAGATAAATGGTTTAAAATGTTGAATGGTTTAATATCTAGAAGATTAACTAAAACTTTTATTTCATTAAGAAATTAAGTTATACATTTACATTTATAAAAATAATG
>NC_027751.1:29664841-29679760 GCF_000695525.1 Brassica oleracea var. oleracea
CATATTGACTCTGCGAACCAAGCTGGTAACACTGCATCCATGTGAACGACGAAAGACAGTTGTTTTCTGGCACTGCGTGCTAGACTGTCCGCCCTAGAGTTCTCCGTTCTAGGTACATGAATGATCTTTGTATTTCTGAAACTCCCCATCAAAACTTTTATGTCTTCCAAGTACACTTCAAATGCCGGCCATTCTTCTAGTTCTGAAACCATCTTCACCAATTGAGAACAATCCGTTGCAAACGTGACCTGAAACTGATGCAAATTCTTCATACACTCCATTGCCCATATTAAAGCCTCTATCTCCGCATGAAGAGGTGATAGAGATGCCCGAACATTTCGTGTCCCCATTAGACCATCAAAACCCTCTAGGGTACTATACCAACCTTGTCCTGAATAAAGATCTTTATCCTTCCATGACCCATCTGTAAAACACCATCTCCCTTGAATAGATTGTACAGTCCTCACTTCTATTGGTTGTGTTCCTCGATGTGCATTTAGGAGTTGTGCTTCCACCGAAAGTATTGACTTGGTTTCTGCTATTCTTAGTGTTTCACTCGGCTCAACATCGATATTACTAAATACCTTATTATTTCTTCCCTTCCAGATGTACCATAAAATCCATGCAAATTGATGATCGTCAATTTCTGGGCGTACCCTCCAGAAGAGATGATCCATATTTGTAAAGAGAGAACCAGTGAGAAAGTTATCCGGATGCGATGGTATCTTTGAGAGAGCCCAAATTTGACACGCTGGTGGACATTTAAAGAACACATGATTTATGGATTCCTCGGGAGCTCCATAACGATCACAAGATATCTCCCCTTGCATTCCTCTCGCCTTCAAATTTTTCTTGACCGCAATGCATCCTGAGATCAGTTGCCATAAGAAGTGTCTCAGTTTCGGTGGACATTTCACTATCCAACAGAATGCTTTCAATATAATTATATATATATCATTCTTTTAGGGTTTGAGATTTATAATGAAATTTGAGGATAAAATTTTAAAAGATTAAACTTTTAGTCTTTGGGGTTTGGAGTTTACACTCTAATAAAACATAAATAAATAATAAAATACCATATGTTTTTCATTAAAGATCCAAAACAAACAAGGATTTGAGATAACTAGTATGACAATATTTCTAAGTACATTTTTTGATGGCTAACTCTACATTCAACTTCTTAAGAGCTGTATACGTTAACATTCAATCTCAAACTCTAATCTCTGCTCCCATGTCATCTTCTCCAACCAAGCTTATCATCTTCTTCAACATTAAAACTCAGATCACTCATACGGACCATCATCCTCAATAATGAGCTTCACCATTTAAATTTTCACGAACTCCTCTGCCTCGTCTTCTGCTTCTAACTCCGTCATGTACCTGTCTCAATGCCGCTGCATCTCCGACTCATGGACTCATGGTGTGACCTTATCCAAGACCGCGGCTTTCACAACCTTCTCCTCTCTTCTTGATTCTCTCTTGATGTCCCTCCTAGGTGTAGTTATCATCTCCCTGCGAACAAAACCAAGACCACCAAACATTCAGACCCAACAGAATAATAGTAACTAGCACCAAACAGCTCCGAAAGAAGACCAACCTTGTCTTAAGAGCAAGTTTTCAATGCATCTGAGTCATTTTAGTCAGTCTTTGTTTGATCTTGTGTTGTAATAACTTAGGCCAATACAACTACCACACACCCACAACCAAAAGAAACATAATAAAACCTCCACTCTTATTGCATCAATATATGTTCTCGGTGAACTCACTTACCAAGTTATTGTCAATGGTTTCAAGGGCTTTCTCGTAGTTCCTAGGCAGCTTCACCCTCTCCCACAAGTTCTTAGGTATGTGGGCTCTCTCTATAGTCTTCATAGACAAATAAAAAACACATTTTTTTATGCAAACACAGAGACAAAATTCATAAGAAAAGGTTTCACACAAGGATGGTAAATTAGATATATTACAAAGCAAAACTTCAGCAATCTAGAGATATATGTGTTTAATTCATGTATAGATCTTTGAGCTTCTTCTGAGTAAAAGCTCTGCAAATTGAGATGATAAAGATTTCAACTTTCAAATCGAGAATATGTTGTTAGAGATTGAGACTGATGTAACACCTGCTACGGATGACGACGAATTTGAGGGGAGATGAATCTGGAAGTGACAAAGGATGGAAATGAGTTAGTGTCAGTGTGAGTGAGCTTCATTTTCTGATGTTGTTGGATCGGAATAGGGCTTCAGATAGTGGTGGTCGCGAATCCGGTGAAGACGGAGACCGGCGAAGACGGATCTGAAAAGCGATGGAGGTGGAGGTGGTGACGAGCGATGGTGGATTGGAGAGATTACGAAGGTAGTGGTGGTGACGAGCGACGGCGTTACCGTCACTGGAACTTCGTCTCCTCCTCCTCCTCAACTAATACTCTTCAATCTCAATTTGAGAAGAACCCAAATCACGTTAGCAACACTGGTTCACATTACAAAAAATTACTGAAAGTAGACAATGAAGCTAACCTTATTGAAACTTAATTCCAAAGAACTATTGAGATTTTGTGAGAAAAATGAAGAAAAAAGGATTTTAGGCGGCCAAAACTTTTTATTTTCCCGCTGATAACAAATATAGCGTTTTAAAATGACAAACGCTATAAAAAAAATAAGTGTTGGTATACAATAGCAGAAATGCCAAAAACGCTATGCTACGATGCTATTAATACCCACATTTCCTGTAGTGCCTCTAGCACAAACTCGAGAAGAAATGACCGAACTTCGAGGAATGCTCTCATCTCTGATCGACGAAATTCGTAACCAAAGGGTCGCCAATCAAACCATCACTAACCGACTAGACCAGGCTGAGAGGGAACTCGCAGAGCAACGAGCTGCAAACATTCGAGAAAGAAATCAAACACCCCTCGATCCGTTAAGAGCGACGTCGAACCCCCAAAGCATTGGTCTGTTCGGTACTCCAGAGATCCCAAGCGCTCGATCTGGACGCTACACAGGAGAAAACTCAGAACGACCCCCACCGCAGGGCATGACCCACCGAAGCTTAAGCTACAGTGGATTGGATGAAATCGACCCCGGGCTCCAACGCCCACGAAGCACTCCAATCCAATTCCAGAACAGATCAACGGAAAGACAGGGAGAGCCGAGAACATGGATCGCGCCGTCGAACCATTCGATCCCCAAAAATCGAACTCCATCTGCCACGAGGACCTTCCACCAAACGGGATTCGATAACTCAACAGAACAAGCTCGGAGGCATGATCTTCGCGGTCCCGTCAATATCGATCCCCAAAGGGAAGACCTAGGGATCCCGAATGAAACCAGAGCGTTTCAGAATTATATCGAGAGGAACGATGCCGAGCTGAAAAGGATACATGCGATCGTGCATATGGCAACAAGCTCTGTCCCAGATATCGACATGGTCATCGAGGAAACCAGAAGGACTCCATTTACAAACAGAATCGCCAGCGTCAGGCTGCATCACGTCGGGAAGTTAAAATTCCCTGAATATGCAGGAAACACGGACCCAAAGGCCCACGTACGAGCCTTCTGTTTGGCAATATCGAGAGCACACCTCAACGATGAAAAAGAGGCCAGTTACTGCCGCTTCTTCGCCGAGAGCCTCACGGGGGCCGCCCTCGAATGGTTTGCTGAATTAGAAGAAAACTCGATTGACAATTTCACTCAGTTGGTATCTACGTTCCTCAAACCGTATTCAGTCTTCATAGAGACAAGAGTTACCGAGGTAGATCTTTGGAATCTCAAGAAAGCACCTTTCGAGCCATTGAGAGCGTACATAAACAAGTTCCGAGAAATCAAGGCCAAGATTTCGCATCCGAACGAGGTCGTCGCCTTAGCAGAATTGAAGAACGGCGTCTGGTTCTCATCCAAATTTAGGGACGAACTAGCAGTACGAGCACCTATCTCGTTGGATGACGCCCTACACCGAGCCTCTTACTTCGCCACCCACGAAGAGGAGGTCGCAACCTTAAAAGAACAGTATAGCGCGAACAAGAATAATGCGGCTAAAAAGCCTACTGCTTCTAAGGAGCCGGCGACCAAAGGACAACATTCCTATGCAATAAACAGCTCACCGCAAAAGTCTTCGACATACGACCTCAGCAAATATTGTGCCTTCCATGACCGCAAAGGCCATTCGACAGAAGAATGTCGAGCCGCGCTTAGCAGTCAGAGCGAAAATAAGAAAACCACTGAAGAAACCGGAGAGGAAGAGTAAGAGCCAGAAACTCCAAAATCCAACTGAAAAACCAAAGTCTCGACAAACAAAAGAGGCAGGGATACCGAGCAGGAATCACCGAGCTCCCCACCCCCAGCTCCGAAAAAAAGAGTCGACATGATTTTGTGGGGGCCAAACACCAACGCAACCGACAAAATCAGGAGGCAGACGGAAGGGAAGATACGCTTCGAGATCACAGTAGCGATCCTCACATTGGAAAACCCCGATGAAGCTACTCCTCCTCCGAGCATCGCTCAGTACAACCCAAATATGAAGCCTCCTTGCGGAAAAATCCCTAACTTCAAGCGAAAGAACAAGATGACCAAAATTCGCGAGCTACTGGAAAAACAGATTGCCCTACAGATTCAGAAAAAGACAGAATGCAGACCCTTAATCACAATCTGTCTGGGGGGCAGAGACACTACCAACCAGCACTGACTAAAAAATGGAATTTTCCGGCCCACGACAAAGGCAAAAAATGGATCGACTTCATTTACGGAGGCTCCAAGTTCTGCAATTCGGTCAACTCAATCAAACCGTACCAAGGGAGAGCTGAAAACAACGTAGGAGTGAGAGAGCCCCTATCAGGTCCCGATTATGAAATCACCTTTGACGAAAACGTGACCGCAAGTCTGATGTCCTTTTCTGACGAAAACGAAAACGAAACCACACGACAACGCTCTCGTGACGAAAACGAAAACGAAACCACACGACAACGCTCTCGTGATACGACTCGACGTCGGCGGTTGCGAACTATCTCGAGTAATGATCGACACCGGAAGCTCGGCTGATGTCCTTTTCTACGACGCGTTCCCTCGGATTGATCGAACTCGCTGTAACCGCCGGAGAAATTAGGAAAATCGTAGAATTCATCGTGATAGACCGTCCAGCCCCATTCAACGCAATCCTTGGGAGGCCTTGGCTATATAACATGAAGGCAGTTCCTTCAACCTATCACCAATGCCTGAAATCTCCAACCCCGAAAGGAGTCGAGACTATCAGAGGAAGTCAGAAGAGCTCCAGAACATGCTACCTCGCAAGCTTCAAAGACATCGAGCAACACCCCAAGTCAAGCGGCGAAAACCAACAACAAATGTACCCATGTACACGAACCACCGAGCAACAGACCCTGTCTCAGGGAAAACAATCGAACTACGTTATGACTTGATCCCTCGATGAGGGTACGTAGGCAACTCACGACACGAGTCCAGTCACCCTCCAACCACAAAACTCAGAACGAGCATATCGCACTACCCGAGGAACAGCGGCACAACAATATTAAACTGCCTTCTTGTTACAAATCTGTAATGAAACAAAATCTGACATATTAAGAAATATAGTCTTTAATATCACAGTTCGAGCATATCAGATTTCCTAATCTACAAACCGCAAAACTATAACAGTCGACCGAAAACCGAGACCCTGATCAAGTCTTCGGTTGCGGCCAACTCCGCCAACGAGCGCAACCAAACTAAGCTAACAAAATATTTTGTTACAACAAAACCATCGATGAAAGTATCTACAACAAATCGACACACGGTCCAAAAGATCGGCCTCACATAAACACAAAAACTAAATAATAACAACAAATAAACTGGTACTCACGACCCCCTCTTTATTAAATAATAATAAATAAAGCAACAAGGAGCAAAAAGGGAAAACAGAAACAGAAAACCCCTAAAGCTACTCTTCGATGCCAAATTCGCCATCCTCGAACTGACCACCCGAGCACTTCGTCACATCGTCTGCCGCAGAGGGAACCCTAGCAAAGAAATCCTCTGGTAAATCCTCCGAAATCTGAGGCAGATCGAGCTTCCCAACGGAGAAATCCGAAACCGCCATCACATCGAGCTTGGACCCAAGCTCGACCTCCTTCATTCGAAGTCGCAACAACTCATCTGAAGCCAGAAGATTGTTATTCATGATTTCCTTCAAGGGATCTATGTTCGCCATGACCTCCCTAAGACGAGCTTCACAATCAGTTGCGGCCTTCTTCTTCCCCCACTTCTCCTTCAGAGATACCAACACGTCCAAATAGCTATCCGCCAGAGCTTTTTTAGCGTAATCAGTCGCGCGACGAAGGTCATTAGAGAGCTTATTAGCAGAAGATTCAACCTTCGCTTCCAAAAAGGAAACTTGCTCGTGTGCCGATTTCCTCTCGTTACTCACAACTCACAGATGAGCTTCGAGCGAAGCAGCTTGATTCCCCAATATCTCAGCGGCGGCCAGTTGAGCGGCATTGGCACGCTCTCGATCTTGAGCCATCTTCAGACCAAGCTTCAGCTCTCGAACGACCTTCTTTATCTCGAAAAGCTCGTCAGAGCGCGAGACGTCCTGCAGGTGCATTTCAAAAGTCGCCGTGAACTCGTTATCTGCACAGACAGAACGAACCAAATATTCGACAAGGATCGAGTGTCAAAAAGAAAGACCTTAGCATGAGTCACAACCATCTTCACATAAGCCTCACGTTCCGTCATATTTCGCAAAGAAGGAAGCGGACACCCAGCAGGTTTGAAATGCCTCACCAAGTGAGCAACACTGTCCGGGTCTTTCATAATAGGGAAATCTTTGGAGTGTGAGAACTGCCAATGAAACGGTTTAGCAACGGCCGCTTCACCCGAAACACCGAGACGATGGTCCGAATCATTCGTCTTCGCCTTCTTCGGGGGGCGGTCACGCCCCTCCGAACCTGTTGGGCTACTAGACTTAACACGAGCAACATATTTTTCACCCTCGAGGTCCTTGACCTCTTGGGTTGAAATCTGCGGAAGTCGGGTCTCCTCACGAAGAACTTCTGTGAGCGTTTCGCTCACGTTTCTGGATCGAATGTGTTCCACATTAGCACTACCAGTTCGAGTTCGCACCCTATCACACTCGTGAGGGTTTGAACTTCTCGAAGCCATATTTCTTTGATAAGCAAAAATGAAGCGAAGCTTTATAAGGATCAGGGCTTCATCGTATCTCAACGACCCAAACGAAGAGAATCTCGAAAGCTAAGGAAACAAAGATATCCCGAAACATTATACTTATCCATTAAGAATATCCGAGGTATCACGATCAAAGGTCGCGGAGAACAAAAAGATATTAAACAAAAAGAAAAGAAAAATTTAACTAGAAGCGGTATCACCGGGACAAACGACCCCCCAATTTGATCCCCCGAGTCCTCAGAGATTTGAGGAAGATCGAGCTCAGAGATCGACCAATCTGGCACGGCGGCTGATGCGACGAGGTCCTCACAATCCCTTTCCATCTCCTTTAAACGAGCAAGCTCTGCGTCAACGGTCAGGCCCCCGTCCTTGAGCTTGTTCAGAAGATCGATGTTGGCGGTCACTTCTTGCAATCGGATCTCGGCAGACACTTCCTTCTTCTTGTTCGTCCACCTATCCTTCAAAGATTCAAGGATCTCTCTGTACCGCTGCTCGATGTCACGACGAGCAATGCGAGAAGGACAATGAATGTCCCGATCCCTCTCGACCTCGAGCACCGTGATTTTCGCCTTCTGAGCAACCACCTGGGTTGTAAGAGCCTCGTTCTCCTGGTGAATTCTCCTCCAATCCTCGGTCAAAGCCTCGATCTTCTCGGCATCTTTCTTCCCTTCTCACTTGGTGACCTCGAGCTCCTTCGAAAGCCTCTTGATTTTGGAACCAATGCTCTCGATTCCTTGTCGTTTTGAGAAGCCACGACGTGGTCTTCCATCACCACAACGTATTCCTTGAAAGCTGCCATCACCTGAGAAGAAATCAAGACAAGCAAATAAGAACCTCGAAGCAAACTTTCAAAGAAAAGATGGTGGGAAACGAACCTTCGAGCTCGCCACCGCAACCTTGGCGCAAGCCCCCTTCTCGGCTGAGGAAGTAATAGATGGAAGACGGTAGCCTGCAGACCTCATGCGACCAGCGAGGGAAATTAGGTCACCTTGGCCGCAAACAAAGAACCATCTCCCTCAGGAACAAACCTAGAACGAGATGAGCCGGGCAAGGCACCCTTCGACGACCGGCATCGTTTGCGGGTCGCCGTAACGGTCTCATCCCCCGAGCCAGGGCTCAACGAGAAAGGAGATCGCCTATCTCCCGAAGCGTTTTCATCGTTGGAGTCGTGAATCGAGATCCAGGGAGATTTTCCAGAAGCTTGGCCCCTCGTCACAGACCCGGAAGTACGGAATGACGGCCTCCTCACGAGCTGTCTAGTTAATCGATCCGAAGACTTAGCCTGAACGGAAGGAGTCGCTATGACTTCCTGGGAGTGTTCGGCCTCGTCATCAGAACCCCCAACCAGAGGGGCCCTGTTGATCCCCTCCGGCATAGTGAAGACAGTTCGAATCCGAGTTTGGTCGAATGAAGACCAGTTCGAACGACCTCCATGAAGAATCCTGATCAAACCACGAATCCCGTCTGACATCGAAGAGCGTCCGGAAGGAGCTGAATTGATCAAAGAAAAATGAAAAGTTAAGCCACCCACTTTCCAAAGAGAAAAATCGACACATAGACCAAAGAAAACTAACTGATATTCTCGGCCCAGCTCTGAGGAAGCCGAGAGAAGTCAAATTCACCCATAGATGCTCGATCCACCTTTAAAACAAAAAATTGCTCATGCCACTTCTCATCGCAGTAGGGGATATCCTCGATGACGTGGCGAACTGGGCGCGGAGACACAAGGAAGGTACCAGAGTTCTGCTGGTTCCGTTTCACCAGAACGAGCTGTCGGAACTCACTAAGGCCAAAAGAAAGACCTTCCTCCCTAGCCCTAACCAAGAAGGCGACAAGATACCTAAGAAAGTTTGGGAGGATCTGAGTAAGCGATAACCCAAGCTCCGCCATAATCTCAAGTATTGGCTCCGGGACCGGGAAGATAAAACCACAGGAGTGAAAGAAAGAAAAATAGGCTCCACAATAACCTTCCCGCACAGTTTCGGGAGTCTCAGTCGTGCCGGCCAAATCGAGAGCGACGGCACGATCAACCCCATACGTCTTATAAAGATACTCGAGATCATTGGCTGTAGTCGTCGAACAAGGGAAATTGAACGAAGAAGACATCTCAAGTTCAGTGATAAGGAAATTTTAAGAACAGAAGAAAAACGAAGGATGCAAAAAAGGATTGAGGTGAAAACGCAAAACCTCGCGTATTTATAGAAATCCTAACGGCTCTATCGGCATCCCCGAGAAAGATAATGATGACCTAGGTTTTACCCTAGCGGCGACTGATATAGTCGTTACACCTTTTTTAAAAATAAAAAGAGAAAATGAAATTTACGCGCCAGACAACGGTTTCCCAAGAACCATCAAACCAAAATCGCATCGATTATCAAGCGACAAATCCCGAATTGATAACTAACCACCTCTTTATTCTTTTCGATCAAATCAAAAGAGTCTGGGGGACAAATGTTGGACCCAAATTCGGTCAAAACGTTAATGGACCGCGATCAAAGTTATGGGCCTACAGGAACCGAAGCCCATAGCAAGCAATCGAGCTCGAAAGCGAAGGAGTCGAGGTCCCGGAGATTGCGGAGTAGTCCCGGAGATCGCAGAGCAGTTACGGAGATCACGAAGTCGACTTACTATAAAGAAAGGAGAAGAGACATGAAGAAGGACACGTTGAAAACCCTAGAGAGAGCTACACACTAACATCGGCCTTGTTTCCTCCCGATCTTAGACTCTTTTCTTTACGGTTCTCGTTTGTCGTTTGTATCACTCGATCTAGTTCAACTCATTGTATTCGATCTTATTCATCAATAAAGTCCATTTTTACCTACTGGAAACTGTTTAACATCGTTGTGTTCTAAAGATATCGTTGCCTACATCATTTGTCTTCCCTAGATCAAACCCCGATCACTATCAAATACTTAGTGTAGATTTTAGGTTCTACACCTTCGATCTGCACCGGTGGAGCTTATGGTGATAGACTATGGATTTGACCCATTTTCATCCTTAGTTTATAAGTGTTTTTTCTATAACAATTATAGTTTTGCCTATATGTATTTGTTCACAATATCATACATTTTGGAGTTTTAGGTTTCAATATATCTTTAACTGACTTCTATTATTCTTATCTGCAGAAGATGAAGTTGATGGTGAAGAAGAGAAATCTCCATCTTTTTTCTCGCTTGTTGGTGATAAAGATGAAGAACAAGAAGTGTGATTGATTTTTTATTTATTTTTGGGATTATCTTTGATTTGGTGTTGGTTTTATTCAATATTGGATTCAGAAAAATAAAGCATTTGTTATGAACTTATGAGTTATAATATTTGGATTCAGCAACTAAAGTATTGTTTATTTTTAAAATGTTTGGAGTCTAACAAAACTAGTGTTTTGATCCAACTAAAATCTTCAACTAACAAGTGTATTGCTTTATCTTGTTCAATCTTCGACTAAACTCACTTACTGATGCGTCATGAAACTGATAAAGCGTCTTGAATCATGTCTTGAAGCGTTCAGGACCCATATGTTCGTTTGTAATTCTACGTCCCGCGGGCCGATCCGCAAAGACCTACATGTTTTGCAGTACGGGTTTGGTCAGCCATTTTGAGGACTGCATGACCCGCCATGATCCGCTCGAAGACGAGCCCGCTGCGGTACGGGACGGATCAACCTGTTTAACATTCCTATTCCGGATACTGAGCGATTGCCACATGGATGGAAAAGGCGAGCTATTTTTTCCTTCGTTCTGTTGAATCAATCAGGCAAAGAGATACACCGAACACTTGGTAATTAACTTTCAATGTATTATATATCTGATGGAAGTCAACTTATCATCCATCTATATAGAATACTAGGTAGAATAGATTGATAAAGGATATTTTGTTTTTAATAAATATCTTTCTGCTTATGTCTGACAGAAGCCTATCGCTTGTTCTGCGCTTGGGGCTCATCATGGAGCTGGCCTCTTGGAAAGCTTCAAGAAAAGGGATTTCTGGAGAAGAACATTCTCACTATTAAACTTGAAATCGAAGTTTTTGATATTATTGGTGAAGATTGATTATAAAGAACCTTGAACTTGTTAGTTTTATCGTCCTTTTATTCACTTTCTGGTTAATATAATTACATTTTTTTTTCTCGTTATTAGATGTCTTCGGTTTGGGAGCTTTCCGAGAAGCACCCGGACATTGCAGTGAATTTTAGACCAAAGAACCACTTTTTGAAGAAAACATACATGCATGTCCTGCTTGGTCTCATTGGACAAGGCTCCACATAGCATCTCCGATACTGAGCTAAGCAACGCTCGCAGCGAGTTGATTGATCTAACAGAAGCGGGCTTTAAGCTAGACTGGTTGAAGACAAAGCTTGATGAGGTTTCCTTGGAGAGGAAGAAGGCAAATGCTAATGTTTCTTATGTCCTAGAACTCGAGGAACATATCAAGAATCTTAAAGTTGAACTGAATAAAGAGAAGGTCAAATCTGCTGCCAAATTTTTGTCACTGGAGCAGGAGGTGTCAGCTCTCAAATATGAGCTGAACAAGGACGCAAGATCTTCCACTTAAGCTTCGTCCTTCAAAGATGTTTGTTTTTCCATTACGAAGAGTAGCAGAGGACGTCTGCCTAGGGGGTTTGTTATGAAATATTAGACTGAAAATTATTTCTATATTTTTATTAATTGCCTTTTTTTTTGCTAATCAAAATGTTTCAGATTTGATGATAAAGTCAATAGGTTCTCGTTCAGAAACAGGAAAAAAAAAAAAGATAAAGCAAATACACTATATAAATATGTGATTCTATAATCTAGTGAAGTCGGGAAAGGGCACCAAATGCCCTGACCATTCAAACACAAGTCACACGCTCTTTTCATTTTTCTAAAGTTTTTTTTTTTGAAAAATTCATTTTTCTAAAGTTCACTCATTTCATTTTTCTTAAGTTCACTCATTTCTTAACTTTAATGACAAGATCCCACGTGTGATTGTCTGTTGTTGAGGTGAACTATGAACTCATTGCTGCACGCCAGTGTGCATGTTTTATGACTTGTTGCCACGTTGAGAGGATCCAATGAGGATCCAGTTAAGTTGTACATGACCACTGGTTTAATAATGTTATTCCTGGAGCGCGTTGTGTTGCGGGGCTTCCTGTTGAGTTATTGTTGCAGTCGTTGTGTTTTGATTCCCTGCAGCAGGTCCTGGCTCTGCAACCGACGGAGACCCTGACGAAGCAGTTGGAGTGGTCTCCAAACTAGTTCTATATGAAAATTCGTGTCGTCATACTTTAGCATATTTAATTCGATGAATTTTCTCGAGTGGTGGAAGTATATAAAGTTGTTTTCTTGGTATTAGTTTATTTAGTGCCTTTAACCAAGGCACTGACACTGGTGCCGAAGCCACGTTACTGAATACGTGTCCAGGCTGTATGCGTTGGCGTTACTCTAATCCCCTGTATATTAATTAAAAGATGTTTACGAGTTTTTTTTTAGCCACATATCATCGGTAGCATAATTCTTAAAATCATTAGAGAATTATGATGGTCCATCTATTTATATAATAAGTTTTTTATTAAACTAACTATAAATTCATTATTAATATTTTTTATTATTTCTTTAAATAAAAATTACAAAATTGCCTAATGTAGCTAAAGTATATATGACAATTAATGATTTTGAATAATAAAGATTTGATAAAAGTTAGTGTATCTTCCTTCTATCATATTTGTTTAATTTTAAACTATTAAAATAAATTAAACAACCACATTAACCATATAATAAAAAATTTTGATTTTTCAGTATATGTTATATTTTTAATTTTCAAAATCGACTATAAATTACTAAAACTGTTAAAAGTCTCACATTCAAATTTTGTGATACATGTTTTAATTTTTTTTATGACAAAATACAAATGATAACAAAATCATATAAGTAAAAAATCTAATTTAATTAATTATTAAGATTAAATATATATCGCTTTAGATTAAACTATATACCATATAAAATACATAAATATTTTAATTTCAAAATTTACTTTGAAAATTTTTTTTAATAAAATATTTGAACAAAAATTGACAACTTAATTTTTTAAAAATTATAAATTACTATAACTATTAATCAATGAAAATTTTGTTATCATTAATTTAAAATTTTTGGTATAAAAGATACAAATGATCAAAAATCCATATGACTAGAAAACATCATTTAATATATATTAATTTTAATAATATATTATGAATATGAATATCATTTAAATTTAATTATATATCCTATCAAATAAAAAAATATTATTTATATTAATAGAATTGATTTATATGTTCGCACCAATTTAATTATATATGTAATACTTACTGACTTTTAATTATTTAATATATATTTATTATTTTATAATATGTTAAAACATATAACACAGAAAATAATTTATAATTTGTTAAAACATATAATACATAAAATAATTTTTATATATAATATTTATCCCGCAAGACGCGGATATTAATCTAGTGTATGCGTATAACTAGTAATTCTTTTGTATTAACTACTCTCTAGGAATATCTTTCTTACATAGATCTGGAGGTGATTAGTAGTTGTTGTATGTGTTGTCCACAGCCCTATTTATTTCTAAAGCACCAAATTCAGAGTAATCAAATTTCTTTTTTAAACCATATCTCTTGAAATAACCTACAGCTAGCTGTACAAGTGCTCTGCAGAGCCAAATATCCAAAGCAATTTTTTAGTGCCTTCCATAAAATTCTACATCAATAAAATCTAAAGCCACAACAAAAAATTTACAGATTTTTTTCTACAGTAAAAATTTTAAAGGTACAACCCTTAACAATCAGACCCACTGTTACTAAAAACGAACGGTAACACCAGTAGTGAATGGTGGTGATTTGTTGAATTTTTGTTTTACACTCTTAAAGCCTTTTTTTTTTTGGTAAAATCTTAAAGCCTAATTTGATTAGTTAGAGATAAATTTGGAGACACTAAATAAAAATACTTATAGATAGAATTGTGCTCACTGTCTTTTTCTATTTTGTGTGTTTACATTAGCCCTGTTCTTTTTGTAAATGCAGCGGCAGCGTTGGCGTCTAGAAAATACACTCTACTTTTGTTGTTTTATACACAAGACATCGGAAATAATGAGGCGCCGGTGTTAATATAATAGACGCAGCGGCAGTTTCCGAGCTATAACTGACCGCTTAAAATTTCAGCGTCAGTCGCGTCTCATTGCGGCGACTCTTTTCACTGTTGCGGCAACATTCGGCAACATTTTTTAAACTCACACCCTCCTCCGGCATCGTTTAATTTATTGTCGCTCTAGTAGACGCACCGTCCATTCTCCGAACATGACTATTGGCGTTTAAAGTTGCATGCAATGATAAAACAATTTAAGAACTAAATAGTTGATCAGAAAAATATTTATAAGAAGGGTCACTACAAGAAAAAAACGGTATTCTGACGGACATTCCGACGGAAAATGAAATCCTCGGAATTTTCCGAAGAATTTCCTCGGAATATACCGACGAAATTCCGAGGAAACATCAATCCGTCGGAATATTCCGAGGAAATTCCGACGAACTAGTGATCGATCGATGCGTTTTTGAACATATACCCATCGATCGATCACATTGTTACGCTTTGGTCCATCTTAGCGATCGATCGATGCGTTTTTGGACATAAATCCATCGATCGATCCGTTTATAAAAAAACATTCGAGATTTTGAAACCCCAAACACTAGTTCCTCGGAATTTCCTCGGAATATTCCGAGGAAATTCCGAGGAA
>NC_027751.1:29680765-29684552 GCF_000695525.1 Brassica oleracea var. oleracea
TATTTTTAAATATACAAACCGTTCTTTGTATATAAATTCGATTTTTGGATTTATAAAAGATGATTTATATTTTAAAATTAATTTTGTATTTATAAATATATATTTTTATTTATAAACACTATTTTATTATTTTTTTGTATTTATAAAAACTATTTTGTATTTATAAAAAGATGATTTCATATCTATAAAAATATTTATATTTATAAAACTAATTTTGTATTTATAAAACATTTTTTGATTTATAAACACTACTTTATTATTTTTTGTATTTATAAAACTATTTTGTATTTATAAAAAGATGATTTCATATCTATAAAAATATTTATATTTATAAAACTAATTTTGTATTTATAAAACATTTTTTTATTTATAAAAACTATTTTATTATTTTTTGTATTTTAAATATGTTCTATTTCAATTTTAATTTTAATTTTATATTTTCGAATTTCAATTTAAAAAAATAAATTTATAATTTTTTTTTTAATTTTGGAAATATTCCGAGGAAGTTTATCCCTCGGAATATTCCGACGACATCTTCCTCGGAATATTCCGAGGAATTTCCGACGAACTTGTGGTCCTCGGAAATTCCGAGGAAATAGGGTTTTTTCGGAATTCCGTCGGAAATTTCCGAGGGATTTCCGAGGAAAGATGAATTTCCGAGGAGTTATTTCCGAGGACTTTTTTCGTCGGTATGTCGTCGGAATAGCGATATTCCGACGACATACCGACGATTTTTTTTCTCAGTATGCCGCTGTTTTCTTGTAGTGGGTTGACAATTGACATCATTAAACCCTTTTTACTTCTACAACCTACACTCATTTCCTATATTGTTTCTGGACCAACGTATGTCAAAATAACCTAAAAATATAAAAATAAATAATAATAGTGTTTCTAAAAACGATAATAATTAATATTGCCAAAGATATCATTTAAACCGTAAATTACCAGTTTGAAAATCATGCAACAGAGACGATCACTCACCAACGTTAATAATACTGTCGTCAATAAAGACATATTACAAACACAGATTGTTTACATATCCCCACATATTCCAAAATTAAATGTAGATGGGATTTATACATAAGAAATTCATTTAGTTAAAAAGTCATCGTTTCATTACTAAATAATACGTACTTGCTCATCGATTAAACTAATTAATACCGACGATCTCGACTGATATAAACAACATCGATATGTTAAATAGTACTAACCTCGTATAATCATAGTTAAAGTAAGTTCAGTTTGCTTTTCAAATACTATTGAATAGTTAATATTATAACCTGTCTAGAAATAATCACATGTTCCTGAATGACAAACATCATTCTCAGCATCACATGCTTTCATAATCTTCACCATCAACTCTTCCTCTTCTTAATCGATCATATCCATATGTTAGATTTAGAACCAAATAGCTCATCAACCATATACAATTATCTTTACTTCTTTCACAAGGAAACAATTTACAGAGAATCCAAAACCTAAATAAACATTGTTGATGGAGACCTTAGTCTTCAGCTGGCTACTCTTCATCTGCTTCACACACTTGGCTTCATCTACAACCCAAGACTTCTCTTTCATTGGCTTCAAAAACGCCTCTCCAAATCTAATATTGTCCGGAGTTGCGGGGATAGCCGACACAGGAGCTCTCAGGCTCACAACAGACACAAGTCGCATGACCGGTCACGCCTTCTACTCCTCACCAATCCGGTTCAAGCCACCCGGTCAAAACCGAACTCTCTCCTTCTCCACCTCTTTTGTAATAGTCATGGTTCCAGAGTACGTCACGCTTGGAGGCCACGGACTTGCCTTCGCCATCACGTCAACTCCAGATCTCCAAAATTCTCTTCCTAGCCAGTACTTCGGCCTTTTGAATTCAAGCCGAGCTAACTTCTCTAGCAACTTCTTAGCTGTGGAGTTTGATACCGTCAGAGACTTGGACTTCGATGATATCAATGATAACCACGTTGGCATCGATATAAACACTCTTGAATCAAGTACTTCAACTCCAGCTGGCTATTTTCTACCTAACACAACCAAAAAGGAGCTTTTCTTAGACAGTGGTCGAGTGTTTCAAGCTTGGGTTGATTATGATTCAGACAAGAAAAAGTTAGATGTTAAGCTCTCTCCATTGTCCGAGAAACCAAAGTTGTCTCTCCTCTCTTACAATGTAGATCTGTCCTCTGTCTTTGGAGATGAGATGTATGTTGGTTTCTCTGCTTCCACCGGTATGCTAGCTAGTTCTCATTACATCTTGGGTTGGAACTTTAACATGAGTGGAGAAGCTTTGTCTCTGTCTTTACCATCTCTCCCTCGGCCTCCACGTCCTATCAAGAAGAAGAGCCCTGGCTTGATCCTTGGAGTGTATCTCTCGTGTTCGCTTTTGATCATCACGGTTCTTGTCGCTGCAGCGATGTTTTTTATAAAAAGGGCAAAAGATGATGATAGAGTTGAAGAGTGGGAGCTTGAGTTTGGTCCGCATAGATTTGCTTATAGAGAGTTGAAGAAAGCTACTAATGGTTTTGGGGACAAGGAGCTTCTCGGGTCTGGTGGATTTGGGAAAGTATACAAAGGAAAGCTTCAAGATTCAGACGAGTTTGTAGCCGTCAAGAGAATCTCTCACGAGTCAAGACAAGGTGTGCGAGAGTTCATGTCTGAGGTCTCCAGCATTGGTCACCTCAGGCATAGGAACCTTGTTCAGTTACTAGGTTGGTGTCGAAGGAGACAAGATCTGCTTCTGGTATATGATTACATGCCTAATGGAAGCTTAGACATGTACTTGTTCCACGAAAACCCTAAAGTTATCTTAACGTGGAAGCAACGTTTCAAAATTATCAAAGGGGTTGCTTCTGGCTTACTCTACCTTCATGAAGGATGGGAGCAAACGGTTATTCACCGTGACATTAAAGCCGCAAACGTTTTGTTAGACGGTGAAATGAACGGGCGGGTTGGAGATTTCGGTCTTGCTAAGCTATATGAGCATGGATCGAATCCGGGAGCTACAAGAGTGGTTGGTACGTTTGGGTACTTAGCACCAGAACTTACTAAATCAGGAAAGTTAACAACAAGCACTGATGTTTATGCGTTTGGTGCGGTTCTCTTAGAAGTAACTTGTGGTAGAAGACCTATAGAGACAAACGCGTTACCGGAAGAGCTTATAATGGTTGATTGGATTTGGTCAAGGTGGCAAAGTGGAGACATTAGAGATGTTGTGGACAGGAGATTGAACGGTGAGTTTGATGAGGAGGAAGTGGTTATGGTTATCAAACTAGGGCTTCTATGTTCTAACAACTCCCCTGAGGTTAGGCCTACGATGAGACAAGTGGTTATGTATCTAGAGAAGCAGCATCCGTCCCCGGAAGTTGTCCCTGCGCCGGATTTTTTAGATAAGAATGATAGCATGTGTGTTGATGATGGAAGTGGTAATGTTGGAGAGTTTGAGGATTTTGTGGATTCAGCTAGGTTTTTAAGTAGACCGCATGAGACTACCACTACAAGAAAACATCAAGGATTCTGAGGGAAAAAATCGTCGGAATTTCGTCGGAATATCGTTATTCCGACGCAATTCCGACGAAACACGTCGTCGGAAATAATTCTTCGGAATTTTTTTTTTCCTCTGAAATCCCTCGGAATTTTCCGACGGAATTCCGAGGAAATAAATTTCCGAGGAAATTCCGAGGATCCCTTGTTTGTCGGAAAAGTCCTCGGAATATACCGAGGTAGAACTTCGTCGGGATAATTCCTCGGAAGTTCATCGATCGATGCGTGTTTGGACATATATACATCGATC
>NC_027751.1:29691650-29706416 GCF_000695525.1 Brassica oleracea var. oleracea
GCTCTCCAACGGCTATAATATTTCCTCGGAATTCATCGGTTTTTTCCGAGGAAACCCAATTTTGTGTTTCCTCGGAATTTCCTCGGAAATTCCTCGGTATATTCCGAGGATTTCATTTTCCGTCGGAATGTCCGTCAGAATATCGCTGTTTTCTTGTAGTGTACTACTTCGTCTATATTCTCATCCGCCGATAAAACTAAAACCGATCGGAGATGATGGATTTGGTTTCGTGTTCTTTTAACCGCATTTTGGTAATGTTTTGAGTTAAATATTTTTCACCATGGAAAATGTAAGTTGTATGCTAGAAAGTAATTTTGTTACCCTTTTTCAAAAAGTAATTTTGTTACCAAAAAAAAGCTAGAAAGTAAACTATTTTTCATTATGTGATGGTTTTCATGGTAACTAGTTTGAGCTGTTGCTTAAAGGTTTTGAGTTGGTCGAGTACAGCATGAGGTGGTCATTAGCTGATTTTGATTTGGCATCACGGATAGTTTTTGGAGAACCCATCTCATTTTCAGCAACATCTATAGCTAATTAGCGCAAAAATGTTATATGTCAATCAATTATTTTTATTTGTCAAGTCAATCAGTTCTAGATACCAAAATTTATAGAAATTGCATATTTAGAAATAAGAATGGTATAACTAACAGACAGATGGGATGGATGATGATGATGCCTCCGACATGGTTTGAAAGTTTGGGTTTTGGAGACTTGTTATGTTATTACATGTATCGAAATCAAGAACTAGAGAACACAAAACAAACCATGTAATGGTTGACAATCATGATGAGTTTATAAGTTTGATTAGACTCAAGCTAAATCATGAGTTTTTTTGTTCTTGTAACTCAATCATGAGTTGGTATATAAGGGATACACAGTTTGAAACTTCTCCAACCTGAAAAAAAAAGATTGGCCACTCAATTGTCTGTAAATATTACTGAAAAGCTTAGATTCAAAGACTGAATGAAACAGTGAAATAAAGACTGTCCACAATGAGTCTCCTGAGTGTCCTCTAATCCTACGATGTTCATGCCACCAATATTTGGTGGCCCATTAGGCCCAAATTTTCAAGAAGTCTATCTCCTACCATAGATGCAAGCCAATGCAGTTGTAGAAATAGGCGATGACAGGCGCTTTGATTCAGCTACTTTTCTTTTGCCTTTAGGCTAAACAGTCACTCCATTTGCACTTTTTAAAGTAAGAAGTGAAATATATTTGTAAATTTGTAACCCCAATAATTACGAGCAGACTAGTACAAAAGATTCCACAAAGTGAAAACAACAGTGTTGTCTAACAATCCAAATCAAGCATGCTAATGAACAATCAACATTTTATAATCATTTAGCAAAGATCCTTTTTGATTTGTAGGGATGGCTGATAAAGTACTTCAAATTTCAAACTAATCGTTGTACCAGTAACTAAACTATCATAATTTGCCTCTTTATAATGGACTTCATGATATACTTGTTATATTTGTTATAATATTTTTGTTACTTTTATATGTTTAAACACCATTTAGAGATTAAAGTGTTATTAACTCAGCGTTGCAATCATCAATCATCCCTCCATATATTGCAATGCTCTATAGAACAATCAAATCGGCCCCGTTTGAATTTTTAAAGAAACTAATTTATCTTATTTTATTTTGCCACAAAGTGTCAAAAGTGAAGCAGTAGTAGTTACATTGAACAAATCGAAGATTAAAAACACGAAAATATCCAGCAAGCGTAACAAAAACTAGTAAGAATCCAGCGCAAACACACATATTTTACCTATTATCTTTTTCTTTATCAGTTTATATTACAAAGAAAAAGAAAAACTTTATCAGTTTATCGATTGTATTGTAAAGAAAGTATTTATAGAAAAATGATTAATTTAACAAAAAAAAACATGCATGGTTTATGATTTCATGGTTCAAAGACATATGAATCTAGGACTGGGAACTTGGTTAAAAAATATTAAATTAACACGTTATGGTTTATGATTCTAAAAGGTTATTGATCTAGTGGTAAAGGGGTTCCGGTCGGAGCTTCTATCTTAGGTTCGATTCTCTTTAGCCATCCGTAAATACCTTAAATGGTAAGAAAATCCAGATTTCTATAGATCTCGTGATTAGTTTTTTGGCCTAGAAAGCTTTTAGAATAACACCACAGTTATAAGAAAAAAGATTATTGTTGTCGATCTAGAACTGTTAGAAAAAAATATCATCACTTCTTCGGCAGTAACTCAATGACAATGAGCAGCAGTAGGAATGACAAATGGACTGCAGCCCGCGGGCCTGGCCCGTACAATACCCATGCGGGACGGGTTTGGGCAGAGATACTGTAGGCCCATTTGTGAGCGGGTCTCGCGGGTTAAGTCTCATGCGAGTTGGGTCTTTGCGGTTTGGGTCATTGCGGGTCTTGCGGGGCAGACTGAACCCGCACCACTTCCTCTTTTGTTGTGTCTACACCTGAAAAAAAAAAGAGAGACGAAAATGGCGATTCATGTTCTCTGTAGCCGCGACTCCATTGACGAACACCAGAGGAGCATCACCACCAACCTGTTCTTCTTCTCCTCGACTAAGGCCACCACCGGAGCTTCTCTCCATCTTCTTTCCACCACCATAACTTCTCTTCTTGGAGATCCCGCCACCGGAACTTCTCTCCTTCCTCGAGCCTCCACCGGAGCTTCTCTCCTTCCTCGAGCCTCCACCGGAGCTTCTCTCTGTCTTCTTACCACCACCATAACTTTTCTTCTTGGAGATCCCGCCACCGGAACTTCACTCCTTCCTCGAGCCTCCACCGGAGCTTCTGTTTTTCCTCGATCTACAAAAGATCCCACCATAGCTTGTATTCTTCCTCGTTCTACCACCATATGCGGTAGCTTCTTGTTCCTGGACTACAAAGGTATTTGATTAGGCTCTGAAGTAGTTTGTTTCTCATATGTTTGTTGATGAACGTAGACTCATGCTGGTCCCTAGTTTAGACTCGGGGTGGTTTTTGTTCGCAAGAACATCATTGGTCGTATCACTGAGCATTGGTTTAGATTCAACTAAGCTACAAAGTCAAATGATTTATAGGTTCATCATGAGTTGTTCTGATATGAGTTTTGTCTCTCTTTTTGTTTGATCTTATCTGCATGAATAGACATTCATTGATAATGTCATGGTGATACTTATTGCTGTTCTGTTTTTATTGATTAATTTGCGAGGTTTGGGAAGAAAAGAAGCCAAGATTCTAATGAAAGCAGAGGAGATAAAAGGCATAAGCGTATGATCAAAAACAGAGAATCTACTGCTCATTCTAGGTCTAGGAAACAGGTATGTCTCTCTCTCTCTGTATCTCTCCCTCTATGTACTCTTCTTGTTATGATTGTTTGATGAGGAACTGTAAGAGTGTGTAGCTGAGTATATTGCTCTTGATAGACTGTAAGAACTTAACAATTGTGTTGGTCTTACCGTAGACTGTGTAGCTAAATATATTGCTTCTTGTCTGCATGAAACCTGAGTCTGTCAAAGTATAGCTTGTCCCACTTTGATGTTTGATCTTGTTCTGTTTTGTGACTTTGTCGTTTCACGTTTGTTATTGAAATTTAGAAATATTAATTTTTAAAAATAAAATTATAATACTAAGTAAATTAAAAAACCCTAACAAAACAAACCTAAACACACGGAAACAACTCTCTCACGACTTATTGACTGTTGTGAGGAAAACAAAAATACTAAGAAAGAAACTTGAGAGCGGCTACAAAGGAGATGGATCCCAATTTCAAGTTCTTGGATACTTGTGACTTCGACACTCAACGCCTGATAGGAGCCCTTGCCGCTGCTGATGAGAGTCGTGAGACTGAGATGGGTTGTTCTGATGGAGAGAAGCAACAAGGAAAACGAGTGATTGAGGTAGCTGATGATGAGGTCGATAGTGATGTTGAGGAGACTCCTCCTCCAATTAAACCCACTCAGCCTTACAAATAATTTTCTCTCGGATCAGGGAGTTTCTCAACTGTATCCGGATCGTCTTCAAAGGCGATGGAAGGGAAAAAAAACTGGTTGCTGCTACAATACGTGGAGGGAGGAGGTGTTCCAAGCCGGCTCCAAAAAATGGAAAGAAGCAAAGGTCAGACTCGCTGGAGCCGCAAAAGAAGAAGAAAAAACATGAAGAGGAGATTAATGTGGATGATGATGTTGATGAGGACGATGAGGATGCTGCTATGAAGAGTAGGCAAAGGTCAGATGTTTGGGTGGATTTTTGTGTGATTCGAAAACCCAATGGCGAGGAGAAAGCCAAATGTAATCATTGCAAGAATGAGTATGCTTGGAGCTCTCACGGGCATGGAACTACGTCCTTGAAAAGACATTGTGGTATATGCAAAATGTATACAAGGTTGAATGGGAAGATGAATGTCAATGCTGAAGGGAAATTAATACCTCGCAAATATGACCATCTTGTGTTTAGGCAGCTGGTCGCTAAGACAATAGTCCAGCATGACCTTCCATTTTCGTATGTGGAGTATGAAAAAGTGAGAGACACTTGGAGGTATTTGAATGTTGATGTCCAAACCATTTGTCGAAACACTGCAAAAGCAGATGTGTATCGGTTGTATGAAAACGAGAGAGCGGCACTGAAGAGGGAATTAGCGAGTCTTCCTGGAAGAGTTTCCTTGACGTCTGATTTGTGGTCATTGCTAAAACGTGAGGGTTATATGTGTGTGACGGCTCATTACATTGATCGAAATTGGAAGTTGAACGGCAAGATCTTGACGTTTTGTGCTTTATCACCACCACATACAGGTATGAATGTAGCGGTGCAGCTCCTTGAATCACTGAAAGAGTGGGGAATAAAGGAATCGAAAAAGGTGAGTAGGGCCTTGTCAAATCGCCAATACTGCAAGTAATGACTCAATGCATGACACTGTCAAATAGTAGTTGATGTTATTGTGTGGAGGAGAATTTTTCCATGTCAGATGTGTTGCTCACATATTTAACCTCATAGTGCAAGATGGTTTGAAGGTTATTGGAGGTTCTTTGCACAAAGTAAGAGAGAGTATTAAGTATGTATTAGCATCGGAAGTGCGTGAAGTATTGTTCGATAAATGTGTGGTTGCTGCTGGTATAAAGGAAAATGCGGGTCTGATACTGGATATGCAGACAAGATGGAATTCAACTTTCTATATGCTTGAAAGAGCCATCAAGTTCCGCAAAGCGTTTGTTAATTTGGAGACATTTGATAGGAGAGGTTATAAAATGGCGCTTACAGCTGAGGAGTGGACAAGAGCTGAGAATATCTGCCGTTTTTTGGGACCTTTCGCTGTGATTACAAGTTTGATGTCTGGTTCCAATTACCCGACGTCGAACTTGTATTTCTATCAGGTCTGGTTGATCCATGATTGGCTTCGAATTAATGAAGAAAGCGAAGATGAGGTTGTCAGAGAGATGGTGCCACCGATGAAAGAGAAGTTTGATAAATATTGGGAAGAAGTCAGTTGTTTTTTCGCAATGGCAGTCGTCTTCGATCCACGTTTTAAGCTTTATATTGTGGATTGTTGTTTAGGGAAGCTTGACATGAGTACACGTGATGCAAAGTTGAGAAACTTGCGTGATAAGCTCAGTACTCTGTTTGAGTCTTACGACAAAAAATCCAAGACTAACTCACCTTCTACAGAGCCACGTGAGACGGTTCCACAAAACGTTTGAGAAGTACGATGTGAGTGCTTCTTGATTTTTCATAACATTCTGTTTTTTTTTGTTTTTTTAAACCGGTTCTGATCCTTTTTTTAAAACCTTCGTAGGATTTCTTTGCGTTTCGCAAAGTCAGCGGCGTTGTGAGTGGAAAAACACCTATAGAAGCTTATCTTGATGAACCACCCTTGGACTTTAATACTTTCCGGAGCATGGACATTCTCAAGTGGTGGAAAGATAATACTCATAGGTATGGCGATTTGTCAGCAATGGCTTGTGATTTACTGAGTATTCCTATTACAACAGTGGCTTCAGAGTCTTCCTTTAGCATTGGATCGCGAGTCCTTAATAAATACATGAGCCGTCTACTCCCAAAGAATGTGCAAGCTATGATCTTACTAGGAACTAGCTAAAGGGATATGAAGCTTATGAACATGGTAATTCACATTATCATATAATTTTGAGAACCATGACTATTAATATTTTAAATATTATATTTACTAACTTCAACTATTGATATTTTCTAAAGATGAAATTCATGATGAAGAAGAGAAGCTACCATCATTTGAATCCATTATCAATGGTGAAGATGAAGATGAAGAAGAAGAAGTATGATTTTTTTTATTTTGATAAATACATGATCCGTCTACTCCCGAAGAATGTGCAAGCTCTGATCTGTACTAGGAACTTGCTAAAGGGATATAAAGCTTATGAACATGGTAAAATATTCACATTATCATATAATTTTGAGAACCATGACTATTAATATTTTAAATATTATATTTACTAACTTCAACTATTGATATTTTCTAAAGATGAAATTCATGATGAAGAAGAGAAGCTACCATCATTTGAATCCATTATCAATGGTGAAGATGAAGATGAAGAAGAAGAAGTATGATTTTTTTTATTTTGATAAATACATGATCCGTCTACTCCCGAAGAATGTGCAAGCTCTGATCTGTACTAGGAACTTGCTAAAGGGATATAAAGCTTATGAACATGGTAAAATATTCACATTATCATATAATTTTGAGAACCATGACTATTAATATTTTAAATATTATATTTACTAACTTCAACTATTGATATTTTCTAAAGATGAAATTCATGATGAAGAAGAGAAGCTACCATCATTTGAATCCATTATCAATGGTGAAGATGAAGATGAAGAAGAAGAAGTTTGATTTTTTTTATTTTGATTTGGCGTTTTGCTTTTATCTACATTTACAATGACTGTTTGGATTTGGTTTTTTATTACCTTTGGGATCTGGTGTTTTGTTTAATTTAAATTTGGTGAAGACTTGAAAAATTTGCAGTGTTTGTCTGTGCTTTTGGTAATGTACTTTTGCAGACAATATTTGTTATTGGTATCATATGATACGAGTAAAACACTTGTTGAAAATTTTAAGGCTGAACTGAAAAAAGAAGAAGAATGTTTGGTATTGGTATCAGTCCCACATATGAGTCATATCACGTAAATGATGCATTGGTATCAGTCCCACATACGAGTCATATGATACGAGTAAAACACTTGGTATTGACTTGATATAATATGTATACGATGAAATCTAATGATTGACTGATTGTATAGTGCACATGTAACGAACTTGTAGAATGTTCAACTAGGTTTTAAATGCCTGATGGCTAAAGACTATAACTTCTAATGCTGTTTTTTTCTTCTGTGCTTTTGGTGAAGTTTATATTTAACTATGTTTGACTAATCTTGATTTTTATTTACTATCAGCAGACAGCAGTGCCGCAAAGGACCACCGGATAGAGAGACTTGGACTACCGGCGGGGCGGAGCGGGTGGTACCATTTGCCACTAATATTTGACTACCCGCGGGCTGCCCGCAAAGGCTAAAGATGTTAGCGGGCGGGTTTGGGCTTAAGAATTGAGATCGCGGGTTGTGGCGGACCAACCCGCAAAGAACCGCCGGAGAGAGAGACCGCGGCGGGGCGGGCTACGGCGGGGCTGGTGGTACCAATTGTCATTCCTAAGCAGCAGTAGTGACTTAGATCTTTCTAGCCTCACCTCTGTTTAATTAATTCCCCATGCCTAATTAAGCACTTCAACAAAAATATTCTTATCTATTCGAGCTATAATGAATCATAATTGTTGTGGTCATATTGTTAGTAGAAAGGAATATAAATTACGGGACCAAATACGATTTTTTTAACAAAGGGACCAAATACTTTTTATAGTGGGTTTACAAATCTGTTTATAATAACTTTTCTATGACCACATTAACCTGTTCATAATATCATATATAAGTGGCAGCTATTTCGTGAAGCGTGGACTACATAAGATGTTAAGTGTTCTCGTCACATTGCAGTATCCATTCTATAAATTACCTTTTTCATACTTATGTAGAAGCTATATTTAGCTAGAATCTTTACTTTGGGCAACATTTGGAAGAAAAAATGTTTGTACTTTCGTTAGATATTTTTATATATTTCGCACGTTTAATCCACTATTAACAACAATATATCAGAGCCCTTTAAAATGTCACCGATGTCCTTTGGCTTCAAGGATATTCGAAAATCCTAATGACATTTAAGTATTTAATCAACTACATTTTTTTCTAACACAATTAAGTTCTACCACATTGGTTGGTCTAATGATAACTAGCTACGATATGTGCAAATCACGTTCTAACAATTAGTAAACTATTAAATCGATATGATCATAGCGTTGAAAACAAAGATAATGTACTATTTTATACTAACATGCTTTGCATTATCTATTGTTCAAGAGCATACACTAAAACTGATGAACAGAGGCAAAACACAAACATAAGAATCTAGACTACAACTACAAGTCTACCACTAAAAGAGTACGTACGTAGAAACCAGAAGGGAGAATCCTTTATTTACATTTGTATCTACTTCCAAAAATCAAAACAACGGACAAAGAAGATTTGATGTTGATTTAGGAGTGGTCGGAGTAGTTCTTATTATGATTACTATTATCAGTCCAGCAAAGAAGCATGATGACGCATCTCCTTATGATGTAAAAACGAGCTCCTTGTTCTCTCACTAGTCTTCCACACTTCCTTGTGAAACCGTGTTTCCCTTGCTTCTTCTGTCTCAACGAGCTCGTGACTCTTGACGTGTCTCCATCACCTCCAAAGGTTTCCTTTTTTGATGATAGTTTCCATCTCTGAAACTGCGGTGAGTTTGCTGATGATCTAGTCATTTAACTGAAGATATGGCCACGAAAGATTTTCTTGCTGGAGATTGATGGATTGTGGAATCTGTTTCTTTAACTTGGGAGATTCAGCAAAGATAAAGAAAGAGTAGAAGAGTTTAGGAGAGTTTAGGTTATACTTCCTCATTTATAATGGTGCTACAAATAGATGTCGTTATGAAAAGAAAAAAAAAACGGCTTGACGAGAAATAAAATAAAACAAAAAAACGAAAATTTCTCTTTTTTTTTGCTTTTACTTACTCAATAGATCTTCAATTAATGAACATTAAAAAAATTCTACACTATTTTACTTCTAATATTATTATTTTTCTTTTCTTTCATACGTAGCATATTTTCGAAAGGGGTTCAGTTTTAAAAAATTTGAGTTGACAATGAAATAAATAACTAAATAAGTGTAAAAATAGAACAAATGAGTTATCTTCAATTAATGAAAAACAAACAAAGCGTATTAACGATTTGAATGTACGTTGTCGTATTTTAATATTTTTTCCCATAAACCAATAAATTTGAAAAGTGATATCAAACTTGTAGTAAAATTGAAATTTCTCCATTTTTGACATAATCTCTTCATAATTCATTAAAGTAGTTTTTAATCTAATACAGGTGAACGACAATTTAATTACTCTTAGTATTACAATAGGCAAACCTAGCTATATATCCTCAAAGTTTCAAACGCACTATACTGAATAGCTGGGGTATGGTTCAATTTTCAACTTAGAACGTCTCAAACCCATCTTTATAAATAGAGAAATGCTATTTAAGGAAAAAAAAATAGCATTTTTCTATTTATAAAGGTAAATATAGCATTCTTCTATTATAAAAAAATACACTGGAACAAAAACATCATTTTTATTTTTACCTCTATTTTAGAAATCTCTATTATAGAAGTGGATTGGAGATAGTCTTGGACAACAACAAAAAGTTTAGGTCGTTGCTCACGGTATCATATCAAACCACTCATGGCACATGCGAAATGTTATTTCCAAAACGTTTGCATCATAATCTGTTACAATTGCATATGTATTGAGTAATTTATGTAATGGAATTGATATACTCCCTTTCACTCTGTTTCATAATAAGCGACATTCTAACATTTTTTTTTTGTTACACAAAAAGTATCATTTTACAATTTCAATGCAAATTATACTTACTTTCAGGTGAAAATTAATTGCTGCATTGGTTTTATAAATAATTTTATTTATCTCAAATACCATTGGTCAGGTGTAATTAATAACAACTTACATATATTGTAGCAACTTTTTTCTTAATATGTGTTAAAAATCTCACTGTGACACTTATTCAGAAACGTATGGAGTATAATATCTTTCTATGGTTCAAATAAAAATAAATTTATATATTTAATTTAATTAAAAACCAACATACTTATAAGTTATAAATATATGCGTTATTCTTTCTTTGAATGAATTGTATCTCTACCTTTTTAATGGGTTTCTTGGGGAGCAGCTGATTTTGCAATCTCAAACTATCTTAATCTCACTGATGGATAAAAATGAAAAAGATAAAGCTTCAACGGAAAGAAAGATTTCGATGCACCAAAACAAATCTAAATCAGTGACCTTTTATCTGCATTGATAAAGTTTGCTTCTTTCTCAGTACAATTCAATTATTCCCACCCATAGCATATATATTCACTCTAAAACAAAATAATCCCAATACCGATATTATTAAATTGTGAGTCTTTATTTATGAATGTATATTAATTTTGTGAATACAAACGTTACCGTCTCTCCTTGTACGATGTATGGTATGTTAAAACAAAAAAAAAATATCACTCCAAACTACTGACTAAATATTGTAGAAGTGAAAATATACTAATTTTCTTTCGGTAGCATTTTCCCATATTAAATAACTAAAATACTAATACAAAATAAAAGAAACAAAAAAATAAACAAAAAATGAGATCAGCTAGAACTAAAACACAAGTTATTGAAGGTTAAATGTTTTAAACATAGAATATGTAACAATATCAGAGTCTTCTGATAACTCCTAGTCTTCCAAAATTATAAAATCTCAATATTCAGTGAAATTCATCATATAAGTCACTACAAAATTAATTCAAACTGAAGCAATGCTATTTTAGTATACAAAAGTCTCTATTGCTCTTCAGTCGCATTAAAAATAAAAAAGCAAATTCATATCTAACAAAATCTATCTTAGTCAAACACCAAATCTTGTTTTAATCATTGTGATTAGGATCACAATCACCAATAACAGTAATCCGAAAAATCTTACTATATACTTTTCCAGCCACTATGTGAGGAAGTAAATTGGCATGCATATGTGTATGTACATATGAGTCTCCATTTTATGGGTCACTATATTAACCTACAATTGTATGCAAAATATTAACCTATGATTCGATGCAATTAAAAAAAAAAGTATTTCTTCTTCTCATTCATAGTTTATCCTTTTGTTGTGCAATTATTCTCGTCATACCAAGTAGACGAAAACTATGAGACACTAAATGTGAATAACAAACAAACAGCACAAAAAGCTGACCCCATAACAGGTTATGAATTTCGGCTCTAAACTCTGAAGTTCTTAAGTATGAGTATGACTATCAGAAGATAACTGTAAAAAATGTTACTTAATGCAAGTTCTTGAGACGGAGCAAGGATTAGGAAGGAAGCAGGTGTACATACATTTAAAACCCAATTCTGAGGCCCAACTTAAAGGCCAGAAGTTAGAAAAGGCATTAACTTCCCAACGTTATGTTAAGGGTCCGTTGTGTTAATTGAGAGATGCACAAACAAAGCGTCAAGAATTGACCAGCCATCCAATAAAACCAGTAAATTATCAAATTTATAACATAACAAGTAATTTATAACAAGTTTTATAGTTTTCTTTTTTAGTTTCCATTTTATTCATCTGCTTGCTTCTTCCCAAAAGGGATAGAGTTTTTCTTTTCCTCCCTTCAGTTACATCATCATTTAAATTAGAAAAATAAACATCAAATAGCTCTATATACACTTGATAGATTACTGGACAAGAACGACGACAAACGATGGTTACCAGCTCAGCTCACAAATCTAATCGCATTATATGGAATCGCGATAGACAGTTTAACCTACAATTGCATGCTTTCAAAAAACCTTACATCTATAATAATTTGCAGAAGTTCA
Organism: Brassica oleracea var. oleracea; assembly: GCF_000695525.1. Lineage (NCBI taxonomy): Eukaryota > Viridiplantae > Streptophyta > Magnoliopsida > Brassicales > Brassicaceae > Brassica > Brassica oleracea. The sequence continues at coordinate 29,703,666 of NC_027751.1, forward strand.
TTATCTGTTAAATTTTAGATTTGATGGAGAAATGACTAAGTTGCATAGTCTCGTACTAATTTGGTGTTTATATATTTACTTTATCTCCCAGTATACAGTTATATACATTATCAGGCTTCCTAGCTAGCCCCAATTGTTACATCATCATTTCTAATCTCAATTGTTTGGAATATTGAAAAGGAACCCATTACTAAGATCTTCTAACATCCATTCATATTTCATGTACATATTTTAGAGAGATATATGGTTGTAAAAGTGACCAACTCTTAGATCAAATTAGAGAAGCTTCATGTGAACAAACATGTGAGTATAAAAAATACAATACATAACCTCAATCATCTACATATATATTAGAGAAGGATGATCGAAAATAATGATCTTGCTTATAAAAAGAACCCATGGACACAAAAAGCAAGGGAGGGTTAGGTTTCACATGAAGATGACTCCTTTGATTAAACATAAGACAAAGAAAAGTACTAAACAAATGTAACAGAACAAAAAAAAAGTAACAAAACAAAAACAACAACATACATATGCGTCCTCCATACATAAAGCCATATTCTACCAAACCCTTTTAACTTATTGTTGTATATGCAAAATCCATACAAAATCTACGAATTCTTCAGATACCGTAGCTATGGAATGACAAAAAAAAGCTACAAAATGACTAGGTACACTTTGTACTGCATAAGAAAACCCTAAAGCCGTCTAGAATTGTTTTTCTCAGTCGTGCAGCAAAAATTAAAACAAGACTAACAGTACGGATTCCACTAATCAATTGAAGTACCAAATATATACATATGTTAATACTATTCATCATCGTTTCATAATAAAAGTTGTTCACATACATATGCACACAGATTATACAAAGACAAATATATGTGTGCTTAACCAGATATATATTTATGCATACCTGTGCAATAGAATTCGCCACAAGTCATCGTACTAAATAGATCATAGATCTAAACATCTGATCTATATTTCTGCAAAATTATCCGTTTGAGTATTTGATCATATTAAAAAAGCCATTTAATTGCCGCTGCAGCATCATCAAGATTCTCAAACCAAAGAAGATGGGATCAGAGGAGAACCCATCAAAGAATATGATTTCTGAATCTTGAAGATGATGCAATAGCAAAAAATGACTGCCGCAACTTCAAAAGAGAACCCTAATAAGTAATCTAGTAATAAAGAGTAAAGAGAACCCCAAGATCTGAAGAAGCATAAGAGATTAGTGTGGAGAAAGTAGGAACGGGTTAAAGAGTTTAAATAGAAGAAGAGAAAGAGAACCTACGGTCGAGATTGTCTTGGCATATCAGAGATTTAGAAGGATAGAGATTAGGAAACAGTTTACACATCATAATCGGAGATACGAAATATACCCAAGCTCATTAACCCTTACTGTGCCCAGAATTAATTAAAAAGGAGAGATAGTGAGTAAATTAATGAAGTGTAAAAATAAAAGAGAGAGAAGAGATACGTTGCGTACTCCACAAGCATTAAGTTTTGTGGATCGATGGAATTGACACATTTGACAGCTCTTTCCTCTCTCTGCCATTTCGTCACCATTTAGGGTTTAGAGTTTTCCCAGACGTTTCCTTTCTTCTGGTCCCTCCTCCTACCATTCCTGCTTCTCTCTCTTTTCTTCAAATTAAAATCATTGCGGTTTTGAGAACCTTTTTGAGGTTTTCACATTTTAATGTTTTACTATTGTGTTGAATTGATTATGAAATTAACTTAAATCTCAGTGTATAAGCAAAAATCCAAATTTGTTGGTCGAAAACCTCTGCGTACTGTATACCCTTTAGCATTCGAAACATTATCTATTAATTTTCCTAAATGAAAAAATATCGATTTTGAGGTTATATAAATACGGTTTTGATGAGTCGTATATTCATTCACATAGTCAATATTCACATGTTGATCAAAAAAAAAAAAAAAGTCAATATTCACATAAATTATTTGCATCAATCCTTTTTTTTTTTCTGAAGTGTTAGTTCACAACAATTATGCATTTTCATTTTTCTTATATAATTGACAAATTTTGCGATTTTGGTCTCATGGAGCGTCGTTCTCTACCAGCAACTTTTCTTAAGCCAAACATCCAAAAGATCTTTTTGTATTATTCAAAAATTAGTTTTTTTGTCATGATTTTGCTGCAATATGTTGGAGTGTCCAAAAAAATTATAGAACCTCTGCTAAAAAGTTATAATGTTTCGTATACCATACCCAACGTTGAAACTAAGACTTATCTCTTCGGCTATATCCCCTATATATTATTTTAGAAGCATTACAACTTCTTTTTGTAGCCACGTGTCATCACTAGAATGATTCTTAGAATCATTAGAGAAATATGTTGGTCCATCTAATTATATAATAAGCTTTTTATTAAACTAACAATAAATTCATCATTAATGTATTTGAAGAAACATCATGATAGATGATTTTGTTTTATTTTGTGACTATAAATTCAGATATTGACCAACGATATTCTCCATAATTTTAGGTAGTTTTTCTTGAAGGAATTTTGATCAAAGGGATTTTTTTAATAAGTAGTTTCACTATCGGTGACTATACCACATAATATAGAATGAATAATTTACCTTTAAGATAAAACTCTATAGAACAACCAAAATCCCTTCTTGTGATGATCTCCCAAAAAAGTTGGCAAATAGTTATTTCAAGGAATTAAAAAAAAATATTAGAACGTCAATATGAAAGAAAGAATTAATAAGATTAATATATATATCA
>NC_027751.1:29706600-29716888 GCF_000695525.1 Brassica oleracea var. oleracea
ATCATTTAATAGACATTAATATTAAAAATATACTAAAATATATTATCTATGTTAGTATCATTTAAATTTAATAACATATCCTATAAAATAAAAAAAAATTGGATTAATACTATTGATTTATATGTTTGCACCAATTTAATTATATTTTTAATAGTTACTGACTTTTAATTATTTAATATATATTTATTATTTTATAATATGTAAAAATATTTAATACATAAAATAATTTATATATATAATGTTGATCTCGCGCAAGGCGCGGGTCTTAACCTAGTATAATTATATATCCATTAGGTGACAAATTACAGTACAAAATATTCATGCAATTTGATCTGTGTCCTCTGATACCAATAATTTTTTAAGAAAAATGTAACAAAATAAAAATGTATTTGTGTATGTATATATAAGCCATACATATGTATAACAGATCTCCAGCACATTATAACTGCTAACTAAAGTTTTATAATGAGAGAGTTAAACTCCCCTGTATTGTTCTCATATATATATATGTCCAGGCAGCTATAGCTAGTTCTTCAGCTACTAATATTTCATCTAATAGTAAATGCCCCCGAGCTCGTAGGCTCTAGCTACTTGTCACTCTATCTTTGCATGATCTCAAATGCACCTTAACACATAAAATTTTGTTTTGATTTGACAAATAAACTTCTTTAGAAACCCAATCGATTTCTTGGATCGTATGATGCTTTGCAATTGGGCGTACTGGTGTGCTACAAGCTTGAAAGAACCTATTTATTTCGGCGTCTCACTTGTAAAAACTAATAATTATCCCTACTTAAATTTCCTGGAACTTGCTGATCTAGGAGAATTTTATTGCAAAAAGCTAGCAGCAATAAAATTTTAATATTAAGACTTTAATAATTTATCTAATTGAAATTAGCTTTATCGGTTAAAGCCATTTATTTATATTGTTTCAGCATTATCGAATATTTTTCGAATTTACAGATATACTTGAAAATATATATTTATACGCTTCTTTAATCTGCTACAAATATTATAAATGATGATCACATATTTTTTTGGCAGCTTACTGATCTTATTTCTATACAGATTATGGTCATACAGAAAATTATCGCCAATGTACATTTTACGGAATTTTGTGGACCGCCCTAAGCTAACCAAGTTATCGTTAGTTGAGAAACAGTCCAACTGTCCAAGTAACATCTCACACACATGTGGTGGCATAATGTTTGGTGTCATCGTATTATGAAGGACCTCGTGGCTCAGTCTCACTAATGATGAAAAAAAACTATAACAAGACTCTAATGAATCGAAACCCCTAAGCTTGATTCCAAGATCGTTGTCTTCTATGAGTAACCTTTTGGAACTTCATTAGATCTAGCTTAGCCTTGTTTATTTTTTGCCAATGTTGACTTAACTTTGCTTTAAACGTTTGTATCACTACAAACTTCGTCTCATATTAAATATGAAATTCACATTTTGGCAAAAAAAAACCCTAGTGTTGTTGCACGTCTACAGTTTCGTAGATATCTAAAAAGCAAAACATAAAAAACACAAGTGCATGCGTGCAATAAAATTGGACATACCAGGTTGAAGAATATTTTTAAAAAATTTTAGAAAAGAAGGAAACACGAAGATAGAGACATGGAGGAGATGGGACATTGTCGTGGCTGCTTATGCCAAATGGTACGGATTCATGATAAGTGGAGCCAATGAGTCTAATCCTCCTCCTCGTACGGGACTTTTTATTTTGTATAGTCACATCCATCTCTTCATATTATTTATGTATTGTGTAATGTACAACAATACGTTCATGTTAATTTCAATAACTATAATACTTAGGCTATTCTCTAACTGTTTGAAAATGTTATGCAACCAAATTTTAAATATCTTTGATAGTTAATTTTACAAAAAGAAACAAATTATAAATCTGAATTTACATACATATTCATGAGAAAACTTCGATTTGATTTATACAAACGCGTTATTTTTATAGGGAATTTATTGAATACATCATATATCGAAAAATGTAGCCAGTTGCACTTGCTAAGCTAGTTTGGTTGCAACTTTCAATGTATACATACGGTATTGTAGTCCAACAAGAGCAAATACCAAGGGATTTCTATTATTAAGTTGGAGTCTATCAAAGCTTGAAGATTGTAGTTCCTTAGCACTTTTCTTAATAAAGGTTAGCCAAAATTCTTCATGTCGGGGCCATGAGAGACCTCTTTCCACCATCCTCCGCTTTGTTGGAGTGACAACTTCCATCAAAATCCCTCTACGTGAGAAGGACTCTGTCTTTGGCTATGTAGTCAATGAACTTTGACGATATCCTGACCATTTGATGCTTTATGTGATGGTTCATTTGGGACCGGAAGGCACAACGATACTCATTCCCGTGAGAATCGAGGTTACGAAGCACTCAATGTTACGATATACGGTGACTATTTCCATTGAAGAACTTGAAAGACGACGTAATTTCTTTAGGAGCTTACTAGTTTGTGGCACCTTTGAATTTTCTTTCGACTTGTTATCAGGCTTGTCAAAGCTTGTGTCTTTATCTTTCTATTGCCTTGAATTAAATGTATTCAGTAGCATCGCACATCTACTTTCGGATGTTGCTTTTATCCTTGTAATCGGCTAAAGTTTATGAATGAAATATGTTGCGTTAAAAAAAAACTTACGGTACTGTCACCGCTTAACTTTACATTTTAGTTTTTCTGTTTAAAATTTGCAATATATAACTTGATAAGAGCCTATATAGTGATGACAGCAAAGCTGAGGATATCCTACATAATAATAATCAAATACTTTAATGAAAATGGCGTTTGCCCATGTGAATATTTGAGATTGATCTATAACCTCGTATCTAAAATACGTAGAAAATGTGTGGAAGCCGCCTTAGTCCAATGGTTTGACTAAGAGTTCACTAATGTTTCTAGACACATTAAATGCTTTCAACCCATGCGAAACATTAAAAAATATAGAACGATTGGTTGTCAAAATTATTGACTGTAAGATTGTAGTACTTTGTAGGCTTGTGTAGCCCTTAAATTTCGCTGACAATTTACAGAAAAAAAACAGAGAAAGTAAAAGTTATAAATATTGTTACTATGAATATACGTAGTCTATTCTTGTTAGCTTTCTTCATTTGGAAAAGCCTTTAGGGCTCTCTTACCCTCTGCATCTGTCTCCTCGTATACCTTTTTCACCCTCCTCTCCAAATTGTTCTGCCAACTACTTTAATTTTCATCCAAATTCAATTAACTACATAATAAGATGACATATTTTAGTAGTTTTTTTTTTCAGTTACCATACCCTCACGTCAAGTTTTCAAAATAGCTAGGGGAAACAAACAATTAAAGTATGTTCATTGTATTTAACTACTCTTAATTTAGGAATTTTGAATCTTGAAAAGAAGTTTAAAGAGTTATTAACACTCAAAAGCAGTTTTGATGTTTTTATTACAAGAAAATAGCAGTTTTCAAGTTTCTATTATACTATAGATCAATTTATGCTACTAGGGTAGCTCTTGCTAACCAAACTCACTTTCCACCTAAAAAACTAACTAAATGAACTTGTAGTTAAAATGCCTTTGAATTTCGAAGTTTAAATATAATATGATATATCATTAGAAACCAATAATCTCACAACTTATCTTTTTTCTTTAACTTCGCTGCTTGCTTCAATCATCTTACACCAAATTTTGATCTCCACCTTGCTAGCGTTCTTTTTCATATTGGTTGCGTTGTTACTTTTTTTCACGCTAAATAGTAACGGGAAGTATATATCTTAACATGAGTCTCTCAACAAATATTAGTATTCAGTATTTAAAGAGTCTTAAAAGCTCGAGAGATACATGTGATAGTCTCTCATTTATCACATGAATTTCTCAAACTTTTGAAAAAATCTCTATTTAAATAATAATATATATGTTAAGAGATTCATATTGAAAAATATTTCTTATAGCAGATGTCCTAAGATCCTCTGTATAAACTGTTCAAGGACTTTGGGATGTAGATGAGTAGATAACCTATGAGTTGGTTCCTTACCTAGATTTTCTTTCAACGTTAGTCCCTTTGTGAAAAATATTGTTCCCTTACCTGGATTTTGTTAATTATATCTTTTATAGAAATAATGCATGTAGACATTGATAATCAATAATTAATCACATTTCTTAAGAGATATAAACCTCTTCATTTCGAAACAAAGCCAATTTTTTTGTTTAATTAAGAAGTTATAACCATTTTGGCTCATTGTCTCTCTTGCTTTTTTTTTTGCCAAATAAAATTTTTTTATAATAATTGTGACAGATTCAAAACATGGATCTCACTCTTTCTGACGTTTTTTTAGAGGTTTGTAGAAGTGGTTCTAATTGTTTCATGATCTCCTTTGTAAAGCCAAAACCTGTTTTAACCACAAACTACAAACAAAAATGTATTATAAATCGAATGTCGTTTACTAAATAGTAATCGTAGCTTTGTGATATTTTAATCAACCTTCTCTTCCCAATTATTTGATTTCATAATCTCATTTGGCATCATTTTTCCTTATTAGTAGTAACCGTATATTACACGATTTTACAACTAAACACACTTCTATTCGTTTATTCTTCCACTAATACGTACCATTAACATCTTTATTTACGCCGACCAATAAAACATCGTTATTTACAAAACCAAGTAAAGGAAGTAAATGTTATTCTAAAATAAATTTCGTACTGGAGTTAATGATTGGACTAATTTTGATATATACCGACTAAGACAAACAGTTCTTAGAGCATCTCCAAAAACACTATATAATTTTAAATATGAAGTTTTTGACTTGTTAAAAAAAAAACTTCCAAAAATTCAAATTTTAAGTTTGAGTAGTGAAACTTTATATATATAGTGTCATTATTCAAAATTTCAAATTTGTAAGTTTCATAATTTTATTTGCATTTTTGGTCTTTACAATTACACATCACATTTTTGATTCTTAAATATTTGGTTATTTATCCTTTTAATCCTTAATTTTTTATATTCATAATATTTAAAATTTGTTTTCAAAAACTTAAGTTTTACACATCAAATTAAATAAAAACTTCAAAATAATATTTAGAATTAGATTTAGAAAACAACAATATTACAAAATAAACTTAACAAATGTGCTAGTTGATCATATATGAGAGAATTCAGAAAATAGTATTATGGAATAATATGGTATTTTACATGTAATCTAATTTTATATTTCTATGTGAAATTTTATTTTTGTAATATTTTTTTATATATGTGCTAGTTATTTATAAAGCTTTATGAATTTAAATTAATTATGACAAATATAAGGACCATAGTATAAAATATAATTACTTTTGAAATTAAGTATGAAATTTGTTTTTTCGAGAAAAACATCTTTAAATTTCAAATATGATATTTTGCAAAATTTAAAATAAATTAATTTTTTTAATGCTCTTAATGTACTAACATCATCACAAGCCAAGTACTTGTCATTTTTGGTATATTTTGTATTTGGCTTGACTTGTTCGAGTAATAGAAATTTCGACTTGTACTTGGTTTATGAAAAACGAATACTTGTGAATTCAAGTATTTGCTAAAAATAATGTATTTTCAAGTTAATTGCCCCGTTGTACTACTTATTATTTATGAACTACTTACAAGATACTTGTTTTTTTACAGCAGTTACTTTATAATGATTTGTAATTAGTTATTTGATAATTATTTATTTATTTTCACTACTTCAAATTTGCACATGAGTTTTAGAAAACTTTAATCAGTTAGAATTCCATGATAAACAAATATTTTCTTTTATAGATATTATTTTATTCCTTCTCATATGTTTTAAGTTGATATTGGATAAAATTAAAAAGGAACAAGAAAAAGTTTTCACCACATATATAAAATAAAAAAAATATTTCTATTAGGCGATGTTCATTTATACATCTAAGAGATGCATCCAGATGGTCCATCTAGATGCCTTATCCAAATGCTCTATATTAGTGCTGTTTATTTATGTATTTCGTCAATGCAACTAGATAAATCATTTTAATGCAACTATGTTTGTTTGCTTTTTATTTTTTGAACTTGCATCACTTGTTACTAAAATGAATAAAAGATTTGTTTTATATTTTTGGCGGAAAATTGCGTTTTGATGGTTTTGGCGGAAAACAGTGTTTGGCGGTTTTGATGGAAAAGTATGATTTATGGTTTTAGCCGAAAAGAGCATTTTTAAGGTTCGGCAGAAAAGTGCGTTTTCACGGTTTTGACGGAAAGTGTGTTTTTACGGTTTTAGCGGACAATTTTGTTTTCACGGATTTGACGGAAAGTGCATTTTTACGGTTTTGGCTGAAGATTGTGTTTTTTGCGGTTTTTACGAAAAATGCATCTTTACGGTTTTGGCTGAAGAGTGAGTTTTTATTGTTTTTACGGAAAAATGCATTTTAAGGTTTTGGCCAAAATGTGAGTTTTGTGGTTTTGAAAAAAATGCATTTTCACAGTTTTGGCTGAAAATGTATTTTTTTTTGCGGTTTTGACGGAAAATGCGTTCTTACGGTTTTGACGGAAAAGTAAATGGCTTTGGCAGAAAGTGCGTTATTGCGGTTTTGCCGGAAAAGTACATATTTGCGATTCTTGCGGAAAAGTGCATTTTTGTTGTTTTGACAGAAAGTGAGTTTTTACAGTTTTGACGGACAAGTGTGTTTTTTCGGTTTAGGTGGAAAAAAGCATTTTTATTGTTTTGGCGGGAAAGTACGTTTTTACTCTTTTGGTGAAAAATCATTTTTGGTAGAAAAGTGCGTTTTGCGATTTTGTCAAAAGGTGTATTTTTACGATTTTGTCAAAAAGTGTGTTTTTACGAGTTTTGCGGAAAAGTGTGTTTTCCGCTTTGGCGGAAAGATATAAAATATATTTGCATAAAATAGGATTTTTGCTTTAAAAAGAATATTTAGCTTCATGGTATTAAATTTAAAAAGATCATTTTTAATTTAAAAGCTTATTTTGACATTTATCATTTTGGACTGAATTAGATGCATTCAGATGCAATATGAAAACTCATCCTCATTTGGATGAAAATTTTAGATGAGTTTGCAAAATGTAGTTGGATGATCCATCTGGGTGTTGTATTATAACGTACTAAACAAACATTAATTTGCATCTTTATCCAGATGGATCACCCGGGTGAGCAAACGAACATCACCAAATATACTTTATTTAATCAAGGAGTTATTTTATCATAGTTTAAAAAAAAAATCAGAAGTATAAATGGATAACTAACTACGAGTAACAAGCCAACTATGCGAGGTAGTTACTTTTATTTTAGTACTTGATATTTGTCTTGTATTTGCAAGTAATTAAACCAAACGACTTGATACTTCACTTGGTCAAGACGAGTACTCAAATTGTACCAACCAAACATGGACCAATTAACAAATACGAGCGAATATCAAGTAATCGTGCCCACCCCTTCATTTGTTCCTACTTTTTTTATCAAAAGCTTATAAAAACATCAAAATATGTTAGAAATATTAAAGAACAAAAGTAAAATAAAAAAGAACCAGTGCGACATGGATCTTATCTCGCTAGAGACACTAAATGAGATTATTGGTTAGTGAATTCTCATGAATTTTGAAAATTTTGATATTCCATTGTAATTGGTTCTTGGATTTCAAATGTCTTAATAAAATTAATTGTTATTGGTTTAAGAATTTTCAAAATTCATTCAAATCTCTTGTTATTCAAAAAGTTTAGTTATTATTGATTCTTTAATTCTAACTAAATCTAGAGTTATTGGAGATGAATTTTATTTATTTTTACTCATAAGACTCAGCTTTCAAAGTATTATATGTATCCATGTGATTTTTAAAATCCATGTAATAAAAATCTAGAAAACAAAATACTTATTTTTACCAAATATCTTTTACACTTTAAATCCAAATTATATGTCCAAAACTATAATTCATTACAATTTTATATACTTTTACATTTTAATATATAATTATATTTATATTGTTTTATCAGTTTTGAATATATAATTAAATTTATAAATATTAAGTTTTAAAAATAAAATTTTAAAAATAGTTTCAAAAAGCACTTTTGAATTTCAAAGATAATTTTTTTAAAAAATAGAAAAATTTATAAAATGTTCGAATTTGAAAACATATAATTTGAAACTATAAAAAAATATTCTTTTTGATTTTTGATTTTTTGACTTTTTGATTTAGATATCATAAAACAATGGGTAAAATGATGTTTTGCCTTTTTAATGAAACAACTTTAGTCATTTTCCTCTTCGAGGGTTCTTTTGTGACAATTTTTTTTTAAAAAACTACTTAGTATATAAACTTAGTCTAATTTTCCGGGTGTTTATGTTTCACTATTATTCTCTTTTTAATTTGAAAGAAAAAAATAAACTATCATGATATATGATTTAGAAAAATAACACTACAAGAAAACAGGACCTTAACGACTACAGTATTATTAGCTATTGGTCGTAATATAGGTTTTACGACTAATTAGCTTCGAAAAACGATTGGTCGTTAGAAGCTAGTCGTAAATAATTATTCGAGGCACATTGGTCGTAAAGCTAGTCGTAAATAATTATTCGAGGCACGTTGGTCGTAAAGTTACGACCAATGGTGTTAGTCGTAAAGCAGACGTAAATGTACGACTCCATTAATTGGTCGTAAGTTAAACGTAAATGCATTAGTCATAAAGCAAACGTAAATGTATGACTCAGGCACTTGGTCGTAAGTTAAACGTAAAATCATTAGTCGTACATGTGACGCACATTTACGTCTCATAAATTAGATGGACATAGGTCGTAAACATACGACCAATTTGCTTCTACGTCGATGTTTATTTGTCGTAATGTATCGACCACTTTACATCGGCGTTAAATGTTCATTGGTTGTAAATTAACCAACTTTATTTATTTATTTTCGAATTTTGTATTTAATTATGAATTTAATATATTAATTAAAATCAAATATTTAAAATTATTTTGATTTTAATTTTTAAAATTTGATAAAATTAAAAGAAAATATCGAACATTAAGAAACATAATAATATCCATAATATAAAACATTCATAATACTAATTAACTAAAACAAAAAAAAAACTAAGTGTTAAGGTTTATTTCGCCGAAGAGGTCGGAACTATGCTCATCCGCACGTCGCTCTAAATCTGCATGCTCTTCCGGAGTGGGCTCGGGGATAAAGCTCGGACGTAGAGACTGCCACCTAGAGGCAAGAGCTGGTTGACGTTTGGGGTTGTCTCTATCATCATATCGAACATATTTGCCATACATGTAAATTTGTCCCTGTGGTCAGCTATGACTTCTTTGGCCGCAGTCAAATCCCTACGGAGAGAAGATTCTTCTTCCATTCTTGCAGCGTGTTCAGCTCTCGCCCTCGGGACATCGTTGACAGACCCGATCCCGACAATACGTCCCCTTTTCTTCGAGGCAACCTTCAATTAATAAATACATATTTAATTAGTACATATGTAAAACTAACTTAAAGAATAAAAAATGTAAATAAACATATATATTTAAGAGATCAAATTTTTAACCTGCTAAAAAATTTTGTCTTGTTCGACGGTGGACAGCTAGACCAGTGCACCTTCCGGATTTTGTTGCGACAACTGAGTCTGGACCTCCTGGATCCGAGCTTCAACAGTGTTGTAGATCCTCTCTGCTCGAGGATGCGAGAAGGTGCCAACAGAATGCTGGTGTGTTGTCTTGTAAAGTTGGGCCAGAGATGGTGGTGCTCCTTCTTCGGCAGCCTGTATAAAAAAAAATTTAAATTAAACTCACACATTCAATAAATAGTCAATTAATATATATTAAATAAAAATTTAAAAAGATCAAAGACTTACAATTTGTAGTGCCCTCCCAGCGTGTGGAATCTGTCCGGAAGTATGAGGTATTGGCAGGTTCCCATCATCATCGCGGGTCAACCGAGCCATAGAGCAAGTGAGAGACCTCTGAACTGACTTAGGCAAACTCCAATAAGCCTTCAAGCCCTTCCAAACGTCATTGCTGAGGTAGGCTTCTTTTGCGTCGTCCCCCAAACCCCTCCACTTCTCTTTCCAATCACCAACAATGTTCTTTAGGCGAGTCATCGCCTTTTTGTAGAACTCTTCCTTCACATTTTCGTTAACAGCAATGGACCAATTCCATTTTTGCTACAATAAAAAAAAATAAATTAAATAAATAATTATTTTTATAATAAACAATAAAAAAATTATATTTAAAACAAACCGCGAAGCACTTGAACCAAGTCCTCCGAACGTGGTCAGGTGTAAGAGACCAGTTC
>NC_027751.1:29716908-29733226 GCF_000695525.1 Brassica oleracea var. oleracea
CTACGCTCTGTCCCACACAATTGTCCGTCGAAAACCTACAAAATTTGAAAGAATACATATATTTAGAGCAATATGTATAATTAGTATATTTAAATGAAATTAAAACTTTAATAAATTAAAAATTACCAGTAAGTGTGGGGTGGTCAATCTCGGTTGATGATTGGTAAACCTTCTCGTCCCGGCATCTGGAGAAGGTCTTCCACTGTATATCTTGCATATGGTGCATTCGGTGGCACCATCAAATCTGGATGAACATATGCAGGAGCCGGAGCAGCTGCAGGAGCCGGAGCAGCTTCGGGAGCGGTGGACTGCTGCTGTGGATGGTGTGTAGGATGCTGCTGCTCATACCGAGGCTGCTGTGGAGGCTCATCGTACTGGGGAAAGAATTGAGCAGGGTCATCGAACCGCGGATAGTAAGCTTCAGGGTCATATGCCTGTGGAGGCACATACGGATCAGCAGTATGAACTTGGCTATCAGGCACATTCTCTTGGCCGGATGCAGTGCCGGAAGTAGAAGCCGATGGATCCGGCTGTGGGAGAAAGTTACTCGCGTAAGAGTTTATAGGCGTAAGGTTCCTAAGTCTCTGTTTACCCCTAGCCGTAGCAATATCGTCAATCTGAAAAAACAAACATTAAAAATAAATGGTTATAAACAATTCAAATTTATTATGTAAAAATATTCTAAACCTATTCTAATTTGATCATAATCTAACTCCATCCTAATCTAATTCCATCCTAAACTAATTCCAAACCTAAACTAATTCCAAACCTACACTAACTAACCACCTATATCTTTTAAAAAAAAAAATACCTAGAGAGAGATGGGAGGTCATTGTTAGAGAGAGGGTAATGAGCAACTAAACGGCTTCGCGAGGTCTGTGTATATATAGAGTTTTGTCATTCGTCGTAAATTGGTTGTAAATATACGACCAATGAGAGACTAGTAGACGTAAATAAGTCGTAAGCTTACGACTAATGGGGGACCAAGCGTTGTTACGACCAATGAGAGACTAATTTTTTTCTTCGTTTACGGCCAATGAGAGACTAGTAGTCGTAAATAAGTCGTACATTTACGACCAATGAGGGACGAAACCTTTACGACCAATGAGGGACGAAACCTTTACGACCAATGAGGGACGAAACCTTTACGACCAATGAGGGACGAAACCTTTACGACCAATGAGGGACGAAACCTTTACGACCAATGAGGGACGAAACCTTTACGACCAATGAGGGACGAAACCTTTACGACCAATGAGGGACGAAACCTTTACGACCAATGAGGGACGAAACCTTTACGACCAATGAGGGACGAAACCTTTACGACCAATGAGGGACGAAACCTTTACGACCAATGAGGGACGAAACCTTTACGACCAATGAGGGACGAAACCTTTACGACCAATGAGGGACGAAACCTTTACGACCAATGAGGGACGAAACCTTTACGACCAATGAGGGACGAAACCTTTACGACCAATGAGGGACGAAACCTTTACGACCAATGAGGGACGAAACCTTTACGACCAATGAGGGACGAAACCTTTACGACCAATTAGGGACTACCGTTAAAAATTCGAAAAAAAGAGAGAGAAGAAAGATACCTAGAAACACAGGTGGAAAGAGACAAAGCGAGACCTACGTAAAACATACGTAAGTCTCGCCTTGTCTCCAACTACATGTTTTCTAGGATCTTTCTTCTCCTCCTTTTTATTCAAGTCTTTCTGATTTGATAAGGAAATTGGTTTGGAATTATGTTTGATTTGGGGAGCAAAGTGGTGAGCTTTTATAGGAAACTGCGGAAGGCTTTACGACTAAGTAGCGTCGTCTCGTTTTCATATAGTTGTAATTGACTCGTAGTTTATGACTAATTAGCTTCGATACCTTTTAAGTTAGTCGTAAATTAGTAGTAGTTAACGACTAATTAGCTTCGATCCCTTTTTATTAATCGTAAAGTAGTAGTAGTTAACGACTATTTAGATTCGTTATCTTTTAGACTAGTCGTAATGGAGTCGTAGTTGCGACTAATTATCTTCGATTTTTGTTTTAACCCTAAAACCGAAACTTCAAACCCCAAATCACAAACATCATAAGTTATACACTTCCAAACCCCAAACCACAAACCTCAAACATCCTAATTGAACAAACATGATCGGATAAATTATATAAATATTATTTGTAATACAAAGAGTTTAATAATACAATAGAAACTCGATCACTCATCATCAGAAACATCATCCACTTCATCGTTTTCTTTAAATTCATCTTTGTGGGCTTCGTCTGTTGCATCGTCTGGAAGTTCTTCATATCCCTGGTTGTATGGATCAATAAGTAAGATATCATTTGTAGCTTGCTCTGGTACTTCTACTTCATTTACGGTATCTTCTTGTAAAGGCGGTTGTTCATCAGTCAATACTCGACCCCGAGGTGTAACTTTTATAGCGGCTAACCAAGATATTCCAGATTGTCTAATCCTCGGATATGGAATAAAACAAACTTGGTCTGCTTGAGATGCCAATATGTAGGGTTCAAATTTGTTGTACCTCCATGTAGCATTTATATCAAAAACTCCAAACTTGCTATACCGAACACCTCTATTGACGTTGGGGTCAAACCAGTCACATTTGAAGAGAATGCATTTCAGCTTCACCAGGTCGGGGAACTCCACTTCGATGATCTCTTGTAAGATTCCATAGAAATCAGTTTCACCTTTCACACATACTCCATAGTTCATTGTTGCTCGCCGACTTCCATATCCGTAAGTGTGAAAAGTGTAGCCTCGTGTGAAATACATAGATGATGTGGTGACCTTAGCGACCGGACCTTGTATCATTTCGTGAAAGACGTTCAACAATGTATTGATGATGTTGTCAAAGAAGTTCTTCTCTATATGCATCACATCAAGATTGTGGCGTAGAAGTAGATTTTTCCAATATGGAAGTTCCCAAAAAATACTCTTCTTGTGCCAATTATGCTGTGTCCTGTAACCAGCAGACATATTTGCAGTAGTATGCCAATTACCCCCTTTCTTGACTGTGTCTTGTGCACCATAGTAATCAATATCCTTCTCGATTTCCTCTCCAGATAAATATGGCGGAGCGGTGTCTCGTACAACCCTTTTTGACTTCTTGTTCCTTCGGTACGGATGGTTAATGGGAAGAAATCTCCGATGACAATCAAACCATGACGTCTTCCTACCACTTTTCAGCTGAAATGCGTCTGTGCTTCCCATACAATAAGGACAAGATAGCCTTCCATGCGTCGTCCAACCTGATAACATCCCGTATGCAGGAAAGTCAGTAATGGTTCACAAAAGAACTGCTCGCATTGTAAAGTTTGTTCTCGTTGAACAATCATATGTCAGCACGCCTATTGACCATAATTCCTTCAATTCTTCTATCAAAGGCTGTAGAAAAATATCAAGGGACCTCTTCGGATGCTTTGGCCCAGGTATCAATATACTCATGAAAAGCAATTCATTTCTCATACATATCTCTGGTGGAAGGTTGTATGGCATTAAGAAGACTGGCCAAATCGAATATTGCCTTCCAGACATTCCAAATGGACTAAAGCCATCTGTGCAGAGCCCAAGATAAACGTTGCGGGGGTTGCTTGCAAAATCAGGGTACACCGAATTCAAGTGTTTCCACGCTTTTGCATCAGAGGGATGATTGATCTCGCCTTCCTTCTGAGTATGTTCTGCATGCCATCTCATCGTTGCTGCCGTCTTTTCAGATTGATATAATCTCTTCGGTCTATCTTTGATAGGTAAGTACCACATCCGCTGGTACGGCACCCTATTCCGCCCACGTCCTTGCGGTTTATATCGTGGCTTCTTGCAAAATTTACACTCTAACAATTCTACATTTTCTCCCCATATATCATACAGTTGTCTATACACACATTAATCATCTCCGAAGGTAAACCAAGGCTATGAACCAGTTTCTGAATCTCATAATAAGATTCAGCACACTGATTATCTTCAGGCAAATACTCTTTAAACAACTCAGCCCATGCATCCATACAAACTTCAGGTAAGTTATGATCAGTTTTGATATTCATCATCCTAGCTGCCAATGATAATTTAGAAAGACCTTCTCTACAACCTTCATAAATTGGCTCATTAGATGCTGTTAGCATTTCATAAAATCTTTTTGCATCCAAATTAGGCCCCTCTACATTTTCTACCTCCTCTATTACTGATCCTGTTTCACGAAATGCATATGTAACCATATCATGCATCCTATCATGATCTACCATATGATCCTCTTGAAGGTTACAACTTTCAGAAGGTAAATGTGGTTCCTCTCTGTTACGAATATTTTCAGCCTGATTACTACTACTAGCTTCATTCCTATTATCACCTTCTCCGTGGTTAAACCAGATATAGTAATGTGGAGTAAATCCTCTATTTACTATATGTTTCCAAACCGTTTCACTAGCAGCAAATTTGGTATTGTTGCATTTACGACAGGGACATAACATTTTACCCGTTTCTAGTGTGAGAGATGTCTGTCCGGCGTGGTACATGAACATCTCTGCTCCGTTGAGAAATTCTTTTGTTACTCTTCCGCTTGAATCTTTATGCGCATACATCCAACTCCGAAGCTCATAGATATTTCTAGGCATTTTTTTTTACTCTTTCTCGTTTTTTTTGTGCATCTTAAGAATGAGGGAGAAGATCATATTTATAGGGAAATTTCGATTTTGGTAGGTAACAATGTTACAACGAATTTACGTCTAATAATAACTTAACCACCAATGTGCAACTGCATTCCTCATAAATTGGTCGTTAATCAGATGATAGATTTTTGATGTTACTTAGTCGCATATTTACGACTACTTTACGACTACTTGAAAGTGTAGTCGTAAACGCGAAGTTAATTTACGACCAATTTTCGACGAGAACTATTAGTAGCAAACTTACGTCTAACTTACGACGAACTTTCAGGTAGTCGTAACTTAGTCGTAAACGCGAAGGTAATTTACGACTACACATTTATAGTCGTAAATCGTAGTCGTTACTCTCACGTTTTCTTGTAGTGTAAGGATAGAAAAGATGTAATACAAATTCATGAAAATCTTACCAGTCTATAAAAAAGTTATGATCAAATTTTATAAGTCAATGTATATATATTTTCACAATCCACATAAATTTTAAAATCTATTAACTCTTGAAATTCACAAACTCTACATAAAATTCATCTCCCAATAACCCCCTTAAAAACTTGCAGAAGAATCTCGTCGGTCTCTTCGTTATTAATTTTTTTAATTCTTCCTGTGAAGGAACGTACTTGTATCTTCTTTTTTTTGACAACAATAATAACTAAACTAAGATAAAGGTCATACCGACTCGTAAAGCCAAGCCGGTGGGGTGGAATCAACATAGAACACAACTGAAGGGGAACACCGAGCACCTCGTGCAAGTTTGTCCGCCACTAAATTAGTTGCTCTTGGTATATGTTGAATCTTGAAGGAAGGAAAGAAATTCTTACTGCGTCGAAACTCCTCCAAGTGTGTAGCAAAAGTTGGTCATTCGCCAGGTGAGGACACCATCTTCACCAGTTGAAAACAGTGTGTTGCAAAAACTACGTCTGAAAAATCAAGGGTCTTCATGCACTCCATAGCCCATATAAAAGCTTCACATTCTGTATGTAGAGCTGATAAACTTCTTCGGAGATTCATCGTCCTCATCATCTTCTCTTCTGATCCTACGCCTCGGCAGAACCATTCCTGCCCGGAGAATTTATCATTTTCCTTCCATGCACCATCTATAAAACAAATCCTCGAAGGACTCGAAGATTGCCAGTCAAAAGCTTGTGTATCCTGAAACTGCTTTTCTGGAATTGTTATTTGAGCCTCCACCCATACTTCACTCTCCATTCCGCAATTCGAAGAATTTCCTGAGGGTTTCTATCTCTGTTATTAAAAACTTTATTATTTCTATTTTTTCAAATGTACAATAATATCCATGAAAGTTGTGAAAATCATATTCTTTTGGAAATATCCAGAAAAGATAATCCATATTAGTAAACACCGATCGGCGGGGAAAATACCAGGGACTTGTTTCATAATAATTATATTCATAAATACAATGGAAAAACTATTCTTAAAACGGAACAAAATGCTAAATAAGTTCTTGAATAATATTTACAATCAATGTCGCACCAACATTGCTTTTGAACACTTCTTCCTTTGTTTAATACACGCTTCTTCCTTTGTTTAATACACACCAAACGAGTAATCTGTCATTTTAATCTGATTAAACTCCTTGCAAAAATGTTTTGTATCTTTCCGAACATAATTCATGAAATTCCAAAATCTAATGACAACAAAAATGGTTTACAAAATTAGAGAAATTCCAACTGGTACGGTTTCTCCTAGCATACAATAATTGCAGCAAAAGAAGAAAAAAAAAACACAAGCCATCATTAGAAGTGTCGAGTAACAAAAGATTACTATTGAGTTACAAAACTGCAAACTGTATTATAATTATTTCCACCACCCTTACCTAGCTCACTTCTTCTGTTTTGTTCCAATAGCTTTGTCTATGATGCTTTCATAGTATTGCGTATACGGAGAAGTCTTATCTCGCTTCTCAACCAGAAAAACGTTTCTATCGATTGTTGATCGTTTGGTGAGAAAGCCGCTTCATCTCTCTTCATTTGCACATACTCAATATTCATCTCCACCTAAACAAAACAAAAACAGTCCAAAAGCAAAGATTCTTGTTACATTCCACAAAAGTAGTTGGTTTGGTTTCGTTGCTTAGAGAGAGTTACCTGCTCGATAAAGCGTTTCACCACACGCTTCAACCCTTCCATAGTGCTGCTCTCGTTAAACTTCTTCAGTCTCATAATGGGAATAGTAGCAACCTCAGGAAATGATATGTGGAAGCTCCATTGAGCAAAGTGAACAGCAAGGAGCTCAATCACAGAGAAGGTACACTGTTCTTGGAAGTTTTGGGACTTTAACCAATTCTTAGGCAGCTGCAAAACAAAGAATCCATTAGCTTAACCCAGGGATGATTAAAATTGAAAATCTACAATGCTACTCCTGAGTCTTTTCAGTGATGAGTTTCCAACCTTTAAGGTTGAGACAGCTTCAAGCTTCTTTGCTTGCTTTTCACCGTCGTTTGTGGTTTTATATTCCAACATATCCATTACCAGTGATGCTATCGGAATGAATATACCGCTAGTACGAGAGAGATGATTGAGCCATTGAATACATTTAACCCTTAGGAGAAGGTACCGTGGTCCAATAAATAGTGTAGCAACTCAATTTATAATCTGAATCATAGTATAAAGCAACGGCTGGAGATCATAATCCTGAACGTTGGCGCCGATAAAAATCACCCAGAGATCAAGACAGTTTGTGTAGTGCCCGCTATGTATCTTCTCCACAGCTTCCTGCTTACAAAATTTGAAAGAAGCTAAGAAGACAAATAAGAAAACTTAAGAAAGAAAGTTGCAAGGACTAAGAAGCACCTTATTCTTTGTAGTCATAGACATCTTCAATAACTTGGCAAGTTGTGTAATGGAAACAAAGGCCTTGGTATAAGACTTCTGCATATCTTGAGAGCACATCTCAACAAGAGAATCTCTAAGGAACTGGAGACGTTGTTGTGAATTTTCCTTTGGAATATCGCAGTCATGTAGAAAGGCTTTGTACATGTTGATGAAGCAGGTGTCAAAGCATTCCGAGTTAAAAACCATACCGATGTTTTTCAAGATTAGAAAAGCCTGCTTCGATAGAGTCTATTCACCCGTTACCCACAGATCAACAGAAATCTGCACCAATGTACACAATTAAAACATGACTTTCCTAGAGAAAATAAGCTTTTAAGAGTGTAAATAAAAACTGTATCTCTCTAGATACCACTGTTCGAGAAAAATCGCTAGGCGTTAGTTAGACACTTTATATGAGATTATTGATTAGTCAGACGCCTAGACCGAGAGACCGACTTTTAAAAAATTGTTCTAAAAAAACTTTTCCAATTAGCGGATGCCTAGATACCAAATAAACCGATTTTTAGAACACTGTAGATACTAATGATATATTAGTGATATATTAGCGCCAAAAAGATGTTGAGTCTAGTCCAATATGTATAACTTTACTAGGAAAAATGGTGAATATATAATGTACCTTAATCAGTTTTTTCAGTAACTCTGGAAATGCGGCAAAAAAACACTAGAGAACCTCTAAGTTGGGCAAGCGCAAAAAGACTGTTATCTCCAAATCTGCGGCCTGCTTGACAAGACGGATGGTACTTCTAAAGAAAGATTTGATGAGCGGTTTTACACTATCCCATTTTGGGTTGTTCTTCAGCTTCAAAATCTTTTCTTTGTTACTGGAGCCTGATAATCCCAGAATGCTCCTGAAAGTATGATCAGCTTTCTGGAGAACAAAGATCATGACCTTAGCGAATGTCTCGCTGTCTTCTATTTCATAGCATATGTCAGGCTTAGTAATTCCCGATGGCTCGTGTCCGTAATGACATGCAGCTCGATACCAATTTAACAAACTGGTTAATGATTTGAGCAGACTGTTCCTCATCAACTAGGGCACAGCAAGAGGTTAAGACAGTTCCACAGAGTACTTTGCGCTTCATTGTATCTGTTCTAGTTTCATCTACCACCTGCATTGGATGATCGATAGCTTTATTTTCACTTTGCTGAATAAATAAGAAGAGCAAATACTGTGAATACTTGGTGCCATCACGTAGATTCTGCAACAAACGCCAAGTTAAAAGAGTACCTCATCCAGATATCCATCACTATCTGAATCACCACCGTTAAGAGCTACATCTTCACCATTGTCTAACACTGCATCTATGATGATATCCTTAGGGTTTTCTTCAAGGCATCTGAAAACAAAGAAAATGGAACAGTACAGAGTCGACTTAGAATACAAGAAACTCAAACAGATTACTGAGCAGCTGTTTTAAGAGATAGGATTGTACTTTTACCTCTTCTTATGTGGCTGTTCTATCATCTTCTCCTCTTCGTCTTCTGCCTCACGACGCCCATTTCCTAAACCACCGAAGTTAAACAGTCGGGCAATATCATCAGATACAAGGTAGAATCAAAGATCTTAAACCCAAAAAAAAAAAGAAAAAACTTTTAAAATCATTGCAAAAACCATTTACTCTCTCACTACCACAAACACTACAAAAAAAAATAACTTAATCAAGATCCTAAAGTGAAATTTTTTTCTCAAATGTTGCAAACACCATTAGCTCTCCACTACCATAAACAAGTAAGTAGTCAATATGATCATATAAACACCTAACAAACTAGAAAGCAGATAGGGTAATGATAAAAAAAGAAAAAAAAAAAACTCACTTTTTTTTTAAGAAAGGGCTTCTGCTTCCTGTTTTGCTTCTCAACAGACTGAAGATTCTTCTTTGCAAATTTTCTAGCTTTCTTCCCACGCTTCCCCATTTGACCTAATGCTGAGTGTAAGCAAATACGATTTAAATGTCAGCGCGATTTCAATTCCAGACAACGATTCAATAAACTAGGTCGACAAATTCAGATTCTCAATCTAAGACTTTAAACATTGTGTATCAACCAATCTAGGTTAAAGCTTCAAAGACGTTGTAATACAAACGGGAACAACTAGGGTTTGCAATCTCTTAGCTTAGTTTCTCCGAAGACAAGGAAAGGAAGAAACTTTACCGATTAGAGGCGAAAGCGAAAGGAGGCTTCAGAATTACTAGAGGCGAACTGAAGAAGGACAAAAAGGCGCAGAGAAGGGTTTAATTTTTTTTTTTTTTTTTTTTTTTTTGTTAACAAGGGTTTTAGGCGAGTCTTTTTTTTCTATTTTATTCTTGTAAACGTTTGAAGCAGTTGTTGAAAGACACAAACGTTGGAAACGGTATGCGCTTAGGAGTCGATTCGGTTAGTTTCGGTTCTTTGGATTGGGAAACTTTCTGGTTCAGTTCGGTTACATGTGACATAATCTAATTGAAACTTCGGTTCCGAATATTTCGGTTCATCGAATAGATTTTGGTTGTTTAGAATTTCGGTATATATTAGGTTTGTTAGAGTGAATTTCGATGCAATTTTGGTTTAGTTTTGAAAAAAGAAAAATAGAGTTGCAAATTCCTTACCAATTTAAACTGAGAACTGAAATAAAATTTGAAAGGGTATTTGATTGTTTTAGCATAACACAGAAACCAAACCGAATTAACCGATCGTGCGAGGGTCAGTGTGGTTTCCCTTAATTATACATCAAACCATCACTTAAGCCATTTCATGAGAGGTTGTAGCCACTCGTCACTACAAGAAATAGTTTAATTTTTTACCTTCATTTTCATTAGAAAATGGTCAAAAACACTCTATTTTGACAATTTTTTGACCAAATAAAGTCGTCAAAAAAAAAGCTCCGTCAGAAATGGATTTTGGTCACAAAAGTGGTCAAAATTTATTGACCATATTTAAAGGTCAGAAATGTCGTCAAAAATAAATAGTCAGAAAATGGTCAAAAATAATTATCAATTTTTGATGAATTTTTTACCACTCTTTTGTGTTGATTTTTTATTATTTATTTAAAAATTGATCAGATTATTAATTTAAATAAATAGTACATTTAATAGCAACATGAAAATAGTAAAATATAATGAAAATGAATAAATATGAATAATTGTTATTTGAAACAAAAGAATTGAAATTTAACAACATAAAAATACATACATTAAACTCAAAAAGAAAACTAAAATGAAATAGAGATCATTCACTATGTCCACCATTACTTAATTCCTTTGTTTAGTCTTGTCTTCCTCCATGGTCTCAACGTATCTGGATCTGTCCTAGTTGTATTTTGACAACAAATGATAAGAGAAACTAAAATTAGATTAAAAAGTCACACTTAAAAAAAATCACACTCAAACTACTTCGGTTAAAATAAATTTTTTTTTTTTTGGGCAACTTTTTTTTTTGGGCAACTCCGGTTAAAATAATTAAATCAACTAAAGTAAGATTATAAAGAAAACTAGAAAACAGAAAACAAAGCCCAAACCATTGTTATCCAGATTTTGGAATATTGATTAAGTTCAGATCTATATTCTTTTATAAAGTATGACACAAAACATGGATCTAACCTTGCAAGGAGTAGAGGAACATGGCAGAAGCAAAGCTGAGATGATAGTGATATCAGCAACACTGAAACTTCTCCAATGTGACTTGCAGTGAAGGAAATAGAGGTTTTGATGATGGAGTAGCAGAGAAAAAAAGAATAAAAGAGTAGAGAAACAGAAAAGGGATGCAAAAGTCTGTTAAATTAGGATAAAAATAGTAGAAAAATAAATGGAAAGAGGATGGCTCCGCTTAATGAGAAAGCTTTGTAATTAAGAATGAGAAAAAAAAACTTTTGAGATTTAGGTTAAACCAAAGATATGGTTAGAAAGTGGTAAGATTGTGGTCACAAATTTTTAACCGACCATGTGTTTTGGTTACAAAATTCTAATAATTTTTTTGACCATTTTACTTATTCATCACAAAGTGGTTAGA
Organism: Brassica oleracea var. oleracea; assembly: GCF_000695525.1. Taxonomy (NCBI): domain Eukaryota; kingdom Viridiplantae; phylum Streptophyta; class Magnoliopsida; order Brassicales; family Brassicaceae; genus Brassica; species Brassica oleracea. Next base: position 29,728,422 of record NC_027751.1, read on the forward strand.
ATTTGGTCATAATTGTTTTTGACCATTTTTAGTGGTCGGAAATGTGGTTAAAATGCAATATATTTTCTGACCATTTTTTGACCATATGTTTTGGTTAAAATATTCTAACCATTTCTTGACCATATTTTGTATTCATCATAAAATTGTCACAATATGGTCATAATTATTTTTTATCATTTTTGTTGGTCAGAAATGTGGTCAAAATGTGATATGTTTTCTTGTAGTGTGTGTACAAATCATATAGCTGTAAGCCTGTAACATCATCATACATAGTAAACAAATTGGCTAAGGTCATTCTTGGACTTTGTAGGGTTATGAAATATTTTTATACCCCAATGTTAGATGGGTTTTGGACCTTTGGTTGCTAATCCTGATTATGTCTATTATAATTAACCCTCCGATTTAGACGGACATGTTTAAAACTTAAAAGTAATCATGTTTAAGTTAAACCAAAGGTTTCTTTGTCAAATCATTTTGTATGATGTCATTTGTTGCTTCATTCGTAGTTCACAATTAACTCAATACCTACTTATATTATACGCCTAGGTAATTGACATACTTCTAGGTTATTATATGATTATCACATTATTTCATTTTCAGTCACACACATCTTGAAGTCAAAACGGTATATCATGCGTGTGTATCACCATGTTTAATGTAAATCAAAGGTTCCTTTGAAAAGAACATTTTGTATAAGCTGACTCGATGGTGCTATTTTATATGTAAAGCGCAACAACACCTTGGATTGGTAGATTGTAAACAGAAAGTTATGTATAGCAGTATACAGAAACATTTGTTGATCCATAAAGTTTTCTGAATATCAGGTGCTAGCTCATGTTTCGTCAAGGTCTCTAGCTAAATCGCAACGTGTTTTTACTACCTGAAGGTAATATACGGACTCGTACGGTATGACGTACACGCCCTGGTCCTTTCTAACATTATGTCAGATCTGTTTTCCGTTCTTTATATTTGTTGTTTGTTTGACATAATTTTTCTCACATGAACATGTGTAACTTCCATAGACCAACAACATTTAATACACACGGAACTGCGAACAAATCGTTTAGGCTTTTAGCACACGTCAAGTTGTTTGACCGGTATATCTAGGGCTGGGCAAAAAACCCGGATCCGAAAAACCGAACCGAACCCGATCCGAAAAAGTAGTATCGAACCCGAACCGAAATTGATTAAATATCCGAATGGGTTCAAAATTTTGGTATTTAGAGAACCGAAACCGAACCCGATCCGAACCGAAGTATTTTGGGTACCCGATTATATCCGAAATTGATTTATATACCTATATATATTAATTATTTTTAGATTTAATATATATTAGTAACATCAAAATATATAAGATACTTTTAACTTATCCAAAATACTTATAAATATATACAAATAGTCAAAAGTAACATGGCTAAAATAGCTAAAGTATACTCAAAACCCAACAATACTTATTGATTCTCAATCCAAATATTCAAACCAAACCAATTTATATGTTAATTTTAGGTACTATGACATATGATATTCAAATTTATAAGTAATATATTGTTTTGTTTATAGATTTTGAGAAATTTAAAGTATATAATGAATTTTAAAATTTTTAAAATAATTTAAATGGGTTATCCGAACCCGAACCGAACCCGCAAAGATCCGAACCGAACCCGAACCAAAATTTAGAAATACCCGAATGGGGCTGAAATCTTTGAACCCGAAAACCCGAAACCCGAATAGACCCGAACCGAACCCGAATGGGTACCCGAACGCCCACCCCTAGGTATATCTTTTTCTTTTGTCAACTACCCATTTTAACCGGTCTATCATGGATCAAATTATTATGGATTCAAACATATTATTGGAGAAAAGATCCGACTCTAGAAATAGATAAATGACTTGAGTAATATATAAGAAATTTGGGCCACTCCAGTTACCGCCAATTAATTTTAAGTTGAAAGTCTAAGAAACTTGTCATGGTATTAGAGCCAGATTCCAACACCTTGAACCATTAATCCCGGCCTGAACAGTGGTCCGATCATTCCACGAATTGATGGTCCAAAGAAGATTCAATTCCTTCGAGATTACTAGAAAAATAAAGCATTGTCACAGAAGGGATATGATGGATTCTGTGTGATTAATGGTTATACGTACTTATTGGAAGCCCAGAAACTTGTCACATATACACATAAGATGGACCTTTTGGGTGTAAATGTTAAGAATATAAGATGGACCGTTATTTAGTCGAGAAGTTTTGTCATCTTTGATAAAAAGAAATTTAAATAAAATTTAAATAAAATTTATTTATTAATAAACACCAGATAAATCAGGAATCAGATCCAATTATAAGCTTGTTTCGAACAAAAGTATCAAAGTCTAAATATTACAATCCTAGCTTCGTCCACACACTAAACTCTGCACATTTCGCTAGTTTGCTTTTCGAAATTCTCTGATATCGGTAGTCGTTCTCACTACAAGAAAACACAGTTTTAGCAAGGAAATTTAACGAGGAAAACTATTCCTCGTGAAATTACGATGACTTAACGATGAAATTGCGAGGAAATAAAGTTTCGTCGTAATGGCCTTGTAAAATACCGAGTAAAGCTTTTCCTCGTAAAATCGTCGTAAGTTAACGTGGTTTTTCCGAGAAAAATGTGTTTCGTCGCAAATTCGTCGTAATTTTAGCATGATTTTTACGAGGAAATAACTTACGAGGAAAGAACGAGAAATCCACCAACTTAACACGTTTTTTTTGCCACCAACCTAATTTTTCGTCGTAAATTCCTAGCAAAATTCAACTACCAGATTCGAAAATTTTCTATATATATGGAGGTTTGAACATAATTTTAAGCACACCAACAAGAAAAAAAACGTGAAAAAAATGTCGGGCTTGGGAAATATTTTCGAGTTGCGGAGGTGGATGTATATGCATAGAGATGCTAACGGGAGAGTGACGAAAGAATATCTTGCTGGGTTGGAGCGTTTTATGCATCAAGCAGATTCTACACCGCTCGCCCAAGAAAGCGGTAAAATATTCTGTCCTTGTAGGAAATGTAACAATTCAAAGTTGGCAAATCGTGAAAATGTTTGGAAGCATTTAGTAAATAGAGGTTTCACGCCAAATTATTATATCTGGTTTCAACATGGAGAAGGTTATAGTTATGATCAGAATGAAGCTAGTAGTAGTAATAGCAACTTTCAAGAAGAACCGGTTGATCATCAATTGCATAATGCACATAGTTACCATCAGGAGGATCAGCCGATGGTAGATTATGATAGGGTTCATGATATGGTAACTGATGCATTCGTAGCTCATGATGATGAAGATGAAGAACCTAACATAGATTCAAAAAAGTTTTATGAAATGTTAGATGCGGCAAATCAACCACTTTACAGTGGTTGTAGAGAAGGTCTCTCTAAATTGTCATTGGCTGCTAGAATGATGAATATTAAAACTGATCACAATCTACCTGAAAGTTGCATGAACGAATGGGCAGATTTATTTAAAGAGTATTTGCCGGAAGACAATGAGTCTGCTGATTCTTATTATGAGATTCAGAAACTGGTTTATAGTCTTGGGTTGCCTTCGGAGATGATAGATGTTTGCATCGACAACTGCATGATCTACTGGGGAGATGATGAGAAGTTGGAAGAATGTCGATTCTGCAAGAAACCACGATTCAAGCCGCAAGGAAGGGGACGTAATAGGGTACCGTACCAAAGGATGTGGTACCTACCAATTACAGATAGATTGAAAAGATTGTACCAATCGGAGCAGACTGCTGGAAAGATGAGGTGGCATGCCGAGCATACTCAGACGGATGGTGAGATGACTCATCCATCAGATGCAAGAGCCTGGAAAAATTTTAACAAAGTACATCCGAATTTCGCTAGCAATAGCCGGAATGTGTACCTCGGATTATGCACAGATGGATTTAGTCCATTTGGAATGTCAGGGAGACAATATTCATTGTGGCCTGTCTTTCTTACGCCATACAACCTGCCACCGGAGATGTGCATGCAACGGGAGTTTTTATTCTTGACCATATTAATACCCGGTCCGAAGCATCCAAAAAGGTCACTTGATGTTTTCCTACAACCACTGATAAAAGAGTTGAAAGATTTGTGGTCAACAGGGGTGAGGACGTATGACTGCTCAACGAAGAAGAATTTTACGATGCGAGCTATGCTTTTGTGGACCATAAGTGACTTTCCTGCCTATGGGATGTTGTCTGGATGGACTACACATGGGAGATTAGCTTGTCCATATTGTAATGGAACGACAGATGCATTTCAACTGAAGAATGGTAGAAAGACAAGTTGGTTCGATTGTCACCGTCGATTTCTTCCAGTTGGCCATCCGTACCGAAGAAACAAGAATTTGTTTAGGCACAAAAAGGTTGTGAGAGACACTCCTCCTCCATATCTAACTGGAGAACAAATTGAAGCGCAAATCGACTACTACGGAGCTAACGAAACAGTTCGCTGGGGTGGTAATTGGCATGTCCCTCGTAATATGCCTGATTCTTACGGTGTTCATCACAACTGGCACAAGAAGAGTATATTTTGGGAGTTACCATATTGGAAGGATCTCCTTCTGCGCCACAACCTTGATGTGATGCATATAGAGAAGAATTTCTTTGAGAACATCATGAATACAATATTGAATGTCCCAGGGAAGACAAAAGACAACATAAAATCGAGGTTGGACTTGCCGGATATTTGCTCAAGAAGCGAGTTACATATTAAAAGCAATGGGCAAGTTCCCGTTCCGATATTCAAATTGTCTTCAGAAAAAAATCGGTGTTGTTCAA
>NC_027751.1:29735167-29735385 GCF_000695525.1 Brassica oleracea var. oleracea
GGACTAAGAGACGATTTATAATTAAAAAAGCGGACCTCGCTTATTCCACGTAAGACTAAAACGTCGTAAGAGCCTCGTTAACTTACGTGGAATGAGCGAAGTTAGCTTTTTGATTTTACTTTTCGTCGTTAATTCGTCGGTAAATATAAACCCTAAACTAAAATGAAACCCAAATCCCTAAACCCCAAATGTGCAAACCCTAAAACTCCCCATCCTAC
>NC_027751.1:29737809-29760634 GCF_000695525.1 Brassica oleracea var. oleracea
GTCTTTTACGACGAATCATTTACGAGTTTCTTACGAGGAAGCACAACGACCGCGTTACGTGGAAACCCCACGTGGTCTTTACGACGAAAACTTAATTCTTCTTTACGAGGAAAATATAACCTCGCTAATTAACGAGGAAATGGCGACGAATCTTCTCTTACGACAATCATATAACGACGAAACGCCTTTCATCGCCATTTTCTCGTAAGCCTTCTTTTCCGAGGAAATAACGACGATTTTGGCCGTCGTTAAATTTGTGTTTTCTTGTAGTGTCTCAACCATTGACTTGATTCTCAGGAAAGTGAGGTTCTCCTCATTACTTCGGATACCGAGAATTCCCGAGTAGTCTCTGGAGTAATTAGTTCCGATGATCTCCACTAAGCTTATACCTTTTCTGTCCATGACGAGCAGATCCTATGGTCGTCTTTGATAAAATTATTGAAGTGAAGTTACACATTTTCTTTGTTGTATTATGAAAGTTGATTATTGGCATCTGTATTCATAACAAAATAAATGACTAGACCAATTTTTTGTGTTGAAATGAAATAAATGAAAATAATGTACGTGCAAGTATCGTGAGAGGAGAGGTAGATAATAAATTCACATGCAAGTGGGTATGTGTTCTCATGATAAAGCCTCTCTGTTCTCTAAACGTTCATGTGCATTTTGGACAAATATACACTTAATTCTGTTTTTATCTAAGCTAAATATGAGTCATTGACATATGAATCACAACTATTTTCACAATATCATATATCTACCCGAAGAAACAGAAAATCTATATACACGAGAAGCTATAAACTTTAATTAAAATTACACGTGTGCATGTATGTTGTATATTTTTGCTGGCGTGGCATATATACTAGATGTGGTTGGTGCATAGATATGCATTGTCATCACCAAGTGTCTTAATGCTCTTCCACCCTCACCGCCCCCTAACTGTTTTCCTACACTTTGTTCATTATTTTCATCTCATGCTTCCTCGCTCACTTTTATTTTTCCCAACTATTTTTCTTTCTTGTTAAGAAAATAACTCAGCGAATAGTATATCGAATATTTAGATTTTAGTAATCATTTGTATGATTGTATCCTTGGTGTATATGTCATTCCTAAATCGTAGTAATAAAACGAGCTTCGTTAGACTTAACACCATATGATATATGTTGTTGACTTTGCTCACTTTTTTGTGTTCATGTCGTAAGTTTAAAGTCCTACGAAAAGTATTCATGAACGTACACATATACAACTCGGCGATGATGATTGAATAAATATTTAGATTTTCGCACTTTTGAAATTAATACATTGATAACTTAGGCACGTATGCCGTACGCGGTACGTCTACATGACCAACAACTTGTTTACAAATCGAGTTATGTTTTTGTTTAATTTTGCTCAAAAGTTACAGTTTTGTGATTATCATACCGTTGACGTTTTACTTTTATTATTGAAAAAGTGATTTTGCAGACGTAAAAACATCATTAGATTTTATTTAATTCACATGTTTTTCTATTATATATCGTTTCGCTATTTCAAAGTTCTACTATCAAGTTTACAAAGCAATCATCATCTTTGCTTCAAAATAAACTAACTATTTGCTAGTTTATACTGCATAGACCAGTAAATTTTCGAATTGGTTGGACATTTGACATTTTTATCTATTTTAATTTGGAGTTTATCTGACATTACATTATTTATAGACCCCTAAACCTAACAGAACAATAGAGTCTTGATGATCTCATCATACTTCAATAAAAACAAAACTGCAAACATATCTTTCACCATAAGTTAAAAGATACTTTTCTAAATATACTTCAATAGTATCTCTTTCTCTAACTTTGGAGTATCTCTCCACCTATATAAATAGCCATCTTCACAACATTTCCACCATCAACAAGTCTCTCAGCTTTGTAGTCTACACTCTTCTTACTCTAGCTCCTCCATTGAATAGTATCACTCACAAATATATATAAAAATGGCAATTAATCCATCCATTTTCCTCACCATATTACCTCTCTTGCTCCTCTTGAACCCCACCAACGCTGGGATCCCTGGTGCCTACTCCGGCAGCTCTTGGCAAACCGCTCACGCCACTTTCTACGGTGGCGACGACGCTTCCGGAACCATGGGTCAGTACATTCTCTTCAAACACTTGTTTTACAAACCACCTCTCTAAAAACAGAGCACTCTGTTTTTTCTCTTTTAGGTGGTGCATGCGGTTACGGTAACCTATACAGTCAAGGATACGGCACGAACACGGCCGCACTGAGTACAGCGCTTTTCAACACTGGCTTAACGTGCGGTGCTTGCTTTGAAATCAAATGTGTCAATGATCCTAAGTGGTGCCACTCAGGCAGTCCTTCTGTCTTTGTAACCGCAACCAACTTTTGTCCTCCGAACTTAGCCCAACCTAGCGACAATGGTGGCTGGTGCAACCCACCACGCGCTCACTTCGACCTAGCCATGCCAGTTTTCCTCAGGATCGCTCAGTATCGTGCTGGCATTGTCCCCATCTCTTACCGCAGGTACATATATATGTAAACTTCACATTTACACTTTGAAGTATTGTCCTAAATGACATTATAGAGATTTTTTTTTGTTTTAAATTAGATGACGTCTTTTTACCGATCATAGTATTAAGCCCCACTGGTTGAGCCAAAAAAATAATAAATAACATTCTTATTATTTTTTCTGTTGTATATAACTCTTTATATTATGCAGTTTATTCTTATTGACTGAATTGTGATTATGTAGATAATTAATTATGTTTTGTTAGAAAATATCAAAATTAAATATTTTTCAAATTTGTGTACATAAATCTAAAACCTCAAGTAAAACAAGGAAGAAGTATAATAGTGCTAACGATTAACTTGGTTTAATTTTTTCTGAGATTGGACCTATAAAAATGTAATGATTCAAATTACTAAGCTTGAGAAATGTGGGATTCTTTATAGGGTGGCATGTAGGAAGAGTGGAGGGATAAGGTTTACGATCAACGGTCACCGTTACTTCAACTTGGTGCTAATCACGAACGTGGCTGGAGCTGGAGACATTGCGAGGGCGAGCGTGAAAGGATCAAAGACAGGTTGGATGGGTTTGACTAGGAACTGGGGACAGAACTGGCAGTCTAATACTGTTCTCGTTGGTCAGTCACTTTCCTTCCGTGTCACAACCAGTGACCGTAGAACCTCTACGTCATGGAACATCGTACCTTCGAACTGGCAGTTTGGACAAACCTTTGTCGGAAAGAACTTCAGGGTCTAAAGTGAAGAAGCTCCTCTATCAAATGTGAGATTTTTCTATTTATCATTTTTCTTTACTGTAACCTGAAGTGGCTGTTGGGTAACCAGCCCGCAGCTCTTAGTATGTATGTAATGTCGAATAATTTCATTATACTATAGTTATCATTCACTTATACATATAGTAACTAAAAAGCTTGTGTGTGTTTCTTTTCAATATGTTAATCCTTCCTGCAAAATTTATATACATTGTATTAAGTTTTTTTTCCCCAATAAATAATACATTTGAAAAAAGAGAAAAAAATAATACATTTGGAATGAGGATTCAAATTGCAAATTCTATTCAAATCATATGGATACTAAACCCAGTAAATTATGTACTCTCATGATCTTATCTATCTGAGTCTATTAGTAACTAGTGGAATCTGAAATTACATGTGCCTTGATTTTCTTTTGTTATTATCTCTTAATAGGTAAATTACTCATTATCATTCAATTAAAGGAAAATCATTATGTTTTGTTTAGTTTTAAGTTTTTTTTTGGTTGAGAGAATCAGTGCTAATAAGAACACTGAACCCACAACAGCTACAATGAAAATAAATTATATAAAAGGGCTCATATCAAGTGTACATTTGGAAGGACCGTCATCGAGGGTAAGGAATGAAGAGAAAAAAAACCTAAAATTCGAAAAAGGGAAAAAACAAAATATATTTTCTCCATCGATTTCGATCAGGGTTTAGTTTTCTCCAGTCCCATGAGAGTTTTGTTCATACTCCCCACTCAATCCTCTCTCTTTATAATCATCGCCCACAACAAAAATTCAAGATAGATTTTCAGGAAAAAGCTTTTGCAGTTGAAAATCAGAGGAAACGAAACAGGACAACGATGAAGAAGACGGCGAAGCGAACTATAGAGACAAACACACGTACATATACTAAAAATATATGATGGGTTTAGGGTTTTATTATCGGCCCACTCCTGATGGGCTTAAGTTTGGGAAATCAACCCGGTTTATGATCTAAAAGCATACATATACAAAATATAAGATGGGACTAAAATTTTATAAGCAAGCCCACTATTAAATATTCAAGTAACCAAACCGGTTTACGATCTGCCCGGTTAGAGGAGCTTCCTTCAAATATCAGTTGAAGTTACCTTGTGGCCAGGAAGATTTAGGGTCAAAAAGGGAGCCTATCACATCAAATCAAACTTCATCTGGATTAGATACTAATCAGAGCTCGTACGTGAAGATGTCCATTAGTGATATAGGAAACCGAGTAAATCCTAAAAGTTATATTCTATTAGACTCTGGAAATGGCAATGGCTTGAAGGTTTACTATACGTTTTTATCTGAAGTCTCCTCTGTATCCCCGTTACATGTTTGTGTAGAATGTCTACAGAACCTATCCTTGAGGTTAATTTGGAGGATGAAGAAGAAATGAAAGTATCAGACTCTGCTCAACAGACTTTGGTGGGAAAACAAAGAGGCTTATCCAGGTTCGGTTACATCACTGAGGTTTAAACCTGTTGAACAAGAAGATAAGCTAATTTCAGGGTTGAGCGTCTTCTCCAACCAGCTGATCAGCAAAATTGAGTTGCTTTATATGTCACCACAATGTGAAGGTAATATGTTACCAAATGCTTTTGTTTTGATACATGTCTTAAGGATCGTCCACTTTAAAATTATAAGTGTAAGTAGGCATGGGCGTTCGGGTACCCGTTGGCGTTCGGGTCGGGTTTTTTGGATTTTGGTTCTTTTTTATAATACCTCCTAGGTCTCATTCTAGTAAATTTGCAAGTACGGGTCGGGTTCGGATATAACACATCGGATTCGGGTCGGTTTTGTATCACATCATAGAATCCATAAAGTAATCATATATCATTCGGATTCGGGTTATATTGGATCGGTTAGAATATACCCGAAGTAAAATCTAAAATTTAAAAATAAAACATAAGATATATATATTTATTTATATATAATTAAGTATTTAAGGTAGTTATTTATATTTTAAATACTCATTGTTAGATAACATATCAAAATAAATATGAAATTGAATATTTGAAGTATATATTCATGTTTCATATAATTATATTGTATATATTTTGGACATTAGGATCGGTTTTTTTGGATATCTTTTCGGATTTTCGATTTTTTCGGTTTTTCGGGTTACCCGTTCGGGTTCGGTTAATAACACTTCGGGTTCGGATACGTTTTGTACCACCTTACAAGACCCATTCGGATATTTTTTACATCGGACCGGATACGGATCGGGTTTTTCGGTTCGGATTTCGGGTTACAGATATTATACCCAGACCTAACCGTAAATCGTTAGAAAAAGTTCTAAAATACAAATGCATATAACATACGACATATTAACTTTATTTCCCCTATGCAGGAGAAACAACATTAAAGAACCGGCGGATATTTTGATACATGTCTTAAAATTTTAATTATAGATACAAAGAGAATACACGAATTTGGATAAATCAAACAATACAAGCTAACAACAAATAAAGATACAATAGATGTTAATTGATTTTTTGATAACTTTTTTTTTTGATTTTGAACTTGTGAATAAGCTTAATGATATTGTTGACACTAAAGGTAACACCTGAAAAATAGAATCATGCAATTTATATAGAAGATGAAACTGATTAAAACTGGCTATGCTTCCATCCACCAAACTCTTCTCCTTCCATTCCGTTTTCTTGCTGAAGATTGTCAATAGAGATAAGAAGGTTGATAAATTTTACTTAGGAAAAAAAGAGTAAAACAATAAATAAATAAAAGGAAAGAGAAAGTACCACAACAGAGTAAGAAAGTCCAATGGTAATCTCTCCGACAAAGGAGAGATCAGAGTCAACAACGTTGTACTTGGTCGGTCTTAGCTCCATCTTGCCGTTCTCTACTCCCATTTCAAGTAGCTCTTTCACATATACCCTGTTTGTTCATTTTTATTCATACATATTATTATTATCTATACTTACAAGCAAGTACATAAGGAAAATTTAATGTGTATAAATATGATACTTACGTAGCTTCACCGATAAAATCGTCGGCGGAGAAAGTATCATGGTCCATGACTTTGATGATGAGTTTGTAGTCGGTGTCGAAGCCAGGAAACTCTACTCTCCATTTCAGTTTCTCATTCCATGTCGGGTTTCTACCTCCATCTTTTCATTAAAATAACACAAATGTCAATCTCTTTAGTTATTTATTCTGTAAAATGGAATTATGAAGGTCTATATAAGGGATCATTGTATTGATTATGGTTATATGAGCTATATATAATTAATAATTTTAATATGAAGTTTTGCGTATTGATAATTAGTTAAAAATGAGGTTGGCCAGAGAATATAATAAGTAGTAGAATGAATAAAATCAGAAGAAAGCTCCAAACAACAAATTTTCTCAATAGTTAAGCTATATAAGAACAGAAAACTTGCAAGTTACATCATATTGATTTCATTTTTGTAAGTTCTAATGTTACAATATTCCATTTACGATAACGTTAAACCATGGTGAATTATGAATGCATTTTGTATGTTATAATTTTAACACATGCATTATCATAACGTAAATGCATTATTTAACACATGTTTTTTTAAAAATTATGAAATACTCTTCGAGTCTTTAAGAAACCATGAATGAAGATCTCGTAGATTTGGAAAAACAACAACAACAACCATTATTAATTCACTAGCATGTGGGAGTTCAAAATTAAATATACCACGTGACAATTTTTTTCCTCATAGAAAAACATTAACAATTACTTTATTTCTGACATTTTGATTTGAATCTTCTTGAAGCCCCACTATCTTCTTAAAAATAATAACAACAATGGAGAACTAGTGTGGCGAATGAAACAATACAAGTCAAACTATGAATAAATGGTAATAAAACTATGAATGGCATTTGGATGATACTGAGAAAATGCAAATAGTAAGTTAATGATACCTTTAACAACGCTGCTTTTGCGAGTTTGTCCTTTGTATTGGATCTCAACATAAGGATCTATCTTACCTAAACATAATTAAAATCAAACCATGTCAAAATACAAGCCAAGAAACATAGAGGGTTTGAGAGAAGAGAGAAACTAGTAATTTACCAAGAAAATCAGATCGTTTGAGACCTTTGCCACTGATCAGGTTAACCTCAAGGATCCCCACAGCCATCTTTATATCTAATCTCTGGAGAGTTTTTAAAATTTTATTAGGAGTTTTGGGTTTGTATGATGTTTCTTAAACGAAGAGTGAAGAAGATGAAATGTCAAATAATGAAAGTTATTGTGTCAGAGGAAGTCCTTAAATACAGACAGCAAGAAGAAACGCAGACCTTGTCTCCCTTTTACCTATGTAATTTACTACTATTTGTATTTATCTTCCTATTTTTCAAACCCAACCCGCGTCGTGTTTTCACGACTTGGTCGAAGCCAAAACATTATGAAGTGAAGACCACAAAACCTAGGTTATGTTATTAGTCTGGTCAACCAAACTGAATGACCATAATACCCCCTAGTTCTAGTACCTGTTTGACGTATGATTGGCTTCTTGAGAATTTAATACCTACCAACTAAAAAGTAAAAAACCAAAGTTTAGGACTTTTGTCCATGTTAATCAAAAAAAAAAAGGACTTTTGTCCATAATAGACCAAGGAAACATCTTAATGTCATATATGGCTTCTACTTCTAGATGTTTTTAATTAATTTCTCAAGGCTGCTGAAATAAAAAATATCCGTCGACCTTGACTTCACCAAATGAAGATTCATAGTAATATAGACTTCATAACAATATTTTAACAACCCAAACTGAGAATCATTTAAGTATCATAACATGACGAGATGAATCTTTTTAACAAGCCAGAGTAAATAAGTTTTTGAAACACAGAGTTCTCTATTAGAGAAACAAAGAAACACCACAGAGAGAGTTGCACAAAGTTTTGGTCTGACAAAGAGAGTTTTTCTTTAACACAAGTTTCATCTTGGAGACGCTTCCACAGATCTGGACCTGGATCCTGATGGAGACCTTGAAACCTCTCTTCCACCACGACGCCTTTCCTCTGGTTCATAGTCCGGTTTTCTGGTAAGAAAAAAGACAAATCAATGTCACGAACAAGAAAATCAGACAAGAGTCAAATCAATCCACAGGAGCTATAAGAAAATAAGACAGATTGATGAATGCCTAACTCTCTAGTGTCATTGTCTCCATTTGCGTCACGGTCTCCAGCAGCAGCAGCAGCACCTTCATGGCCAGGGGAATAGGACCTGCGACTGTATTTTGCATCTCCTTCTCCTCGAGGAGGACTTCTTAGTGGTGATCGTGGACGTTCCTCTTGTCTTCTCCTTGGAGATGCTGAATAGTCTGCTCCTCTTCTTCTCGGTGCAGGAGAATAAGACCTGTTACAACACCATCATGTCAAATAATATTGACTTGACAATGATTGTAAAAAAGGTAAAAACGTGTAATTACCTTGATCGGCGTCTGTTTCTAGAGTCCGATGGACGACGAGGGGAGCGTGATCTAGAGATTGAACGTGAACGAGACCGTCCTGAGAGACAAAAGAAACACAGAGATACTAAAGCTGTGTACATAAACAAGTGCATCATAGAAGTTGAAAGCTTGCTACTGAAGCACATATCAACTGCATATTCAAAGAAAAAATCACTAACCATGAGAACGACCTCTAGAGCCTGAAGGTTCCCTGAAAAGTTTGAGACAAATCATGGTGATTACTTCATGGTATATACAATAAACTTGATAACTTGTTTACTTTAGCAATCAGAATATGGTTAACATACCTGCTACGAGTCCTAGTCTTGACACGCATCTCCTCGGGCCTTTTCCTAGACTCTGAAGCAACAACCACGGTGATCTCTCTCCCACCAAATATTCTCCTGTTCATGCTTCTTTGGGCTTCCCCAGCATCATATGCATCAACAAACTCCACAAAAGCAAACCCCCGAGGTTCCCTGGTTTATTCATTGGAAGCTTATCGTTCGAGTTGTTGATGGCTGATAAGAAAATCACATAACACCAGAACAAATACTAGCTTTACCAGCAAAACCACCCTATGGCGCAAACACTAAACTGTATACCTTTCAGCTTCAGAGAACTTCTATGAAAAGCAGGGCTCTACACATACTCAAAAGCTGGTCTTTTCTTAAACACTTCAAGCACAGTAACTCCAAAAGACGGGGGAGATATCTTGTAAAAATTAAGTACTACTTGATCCCAAAGTTAAGTTGTCTACTTCTCTTCATAAGGAAAACGCTTCACTTAATAAAGCTTCCATAGAACACTCTTCATTTCCAAACAAAACATTCTTCACTACTTGACTCTTAAACTCCTTCTGTACTAATAAGCTAAGCATTATTTTTGACGAGGACTTCATCAAATGTGGGGCTTGGTCTTGTTTTAACTTCAAGCCAACATACCCCCTGGGGAAATCAGTCCAACATTTAATTTACTATGAAAAAAGAAAAAAAAGCAATCCAAAAACAGAAAGCTCTGAAAACCTTAGACTTCAACGAAAAGGCTCTCTACTCACCACGAGAACTTAGCTAGATCAATAAGAGTGAGAAGAGAAACTGAACTACAACCTTGACATATGAACACTATTTGTTCATCACTCAAAATCAAAATGGCGTAAATCTTACATCACTAATGAAGAATCAAATCCTAATGAGCAAAAATAACTAGTCTATCTATCACTTCCCATCGCAAAAACAGTAACTTAAGGTAACATAGAGAAGAAAAGGCTCACCCTGAGTAATAGTCTCTAGGGATATAGACATCCCTCACAGGTCCAAACCTCTCAAAGGGAACACGAAGCTCTTCTGGTCTACAAAAAATCAAAACAAACAAAAATCAAGAAAGTTTCTAAAAAACATAACTTAATATGAAAGAAGAACAAACCTGCAATCGAGAGGAATGTTGCGAACCAAGAGACTTCCATGGCTAGATCCCTTACGTCCACCACCACCGTATCCACGTCGAGGTGGAGGAGGAGGGCTCCTGCCACGACCGCCGTATCCTCTCCTCGGAGGACTGTAATAAGGCGGGCTGTATCTCCTACTCATCACTACTACAACAACCAACAACGCCAGATCAAGATTAAAGCATGAATCTTGGAATGGAATTAGGGTTTGAGATCGGAGTTTTTACCTGCGACGGAGCAATTGAGAGTAGCGGAGAGATGGTGAGAAAGACAGATCTGAAGTGAACCCTAAAGTAAAGCTCTTCTCTTTAGAGAGAGACAGAGGAGAGAGAGGGTAGGTGACTTCTCTTGCTTGGAGTTTAGGTCCACTTTAAATTGGGCTTGGCCTTATAAAGTATTGCGATTTGTTTTCTTTTAATTTTGACAAGTAATACTTTCAAGTAAAGTGAATGTTTTATCCCAAAATATCACCGAAGATAAGAAAATAATATTTATTACTAAAAAATAATATAATAAATGTAATTACATAATTAATTAAACATTTTTAAAAATTATTTTACAGAAATTTTTGAAGTATTTAAATAATACATATTAAATAAATAAATAAATAAATATACATATACTATGTTTGAATTAGGGCTTATAAAGATGTAAATATTAGCATCACATTTTAAGATAATTTAATCTTTTTGTTTAATGAATGCTATTTTGAAGATTTTTTTTTTATGTGATATTTTGTGGCAAAAAATCTATCTATATTAATAAAATAGATTTGTCTCTCTCCTCATGCGTCCACGTCAGCAAGAAGGGGTGGGCAAAAGATGACACGTACGCACTCTTCTTTTGCGTACCAAAGTTACTTTGATCTGTATGTGGGCCACTCAGTTATTGGTTTAGAAGAGCCTAAGCCTAATCTCACACCCAATAAAATAACTTTATTTCCCCAAAAAATTATTTATCTGATAGGTCTAATATTATACACTTCAACCAAGCCCAAAATATCCATCTCGAGTATTCTTCTTCGATCATCTTTACCTCCTCGCATCCTCTTCATTCAATGGCGATAACAACTTAGAGTTGTAACAGTTTTCGTTGTCATTGAATCCTTATCATAAATTTCTCCATTAAGTCTCTCATTCAAGCTCTCCCACGACGTTTCAGTTTTTTCTTACCTCAACAGCTAAACCCCATCTCAAATCCTTAATTTCAACCACTATAAATAAGGGATGCAGAATACGGCATATTTTCTGCTTCACTTGATTCAACCATTCTGCTTCCTTGCACATACATCCTGCATCTGTTATTCCATTCCTTCCTTCCGCTTTTAAGTACAGTTGTTGTCCTCAGACGGTGGTGATGCGTCTCCTGCGTTTGTCTCTGGGAAGCAAGCAACTTCCAGAAAAGAGGAGAGCTCATGGGAGTCGACATTGCTCTTGCTTGATGAAAATCTCTCTTTAGCCAAAACTTCATCTCCTGTAAGAGTTTGTAATGCTGAGATTAATATCAATGCAAGTTCTCAACCTGTGCCGTTTCACTTGAGTCTCAGTTTTATTAATCTTATGATTCTAACAAAAGGTTCTAATTGAAAAAATGCAGGAATCATCTACATCTGATATGGTAGAAGAAATATATGTGACAGCTGAGGGTAGTGAATGATGTTGATCCTGAAAGAAAAATTATCAAAACCCCAAAAGCTGGAGACAAAGCTTCTAAAGAAGCAATAGAATTATGGACAGAAGTTTCTGTAGGTAAATACTATATAACTGTTTCTCTATAATTGAAGTTTGATTTCATATATATTGGCATTTAGGTCGTATGATTTACAGTTTAATTATGGCTGCACAAGACCAAACCCCATGGAATTTAGTTACATATTATTTCCACTGCTCTCCTACTCTGTCACCTTTGCAATATATCATCAATAATAAAAAGTATGTGTCATAAGAGAAAAACTTTTCAGTATGTTTTGGTTGTAGTTTTGCAAAAGAACATAATCTCATGATGATGAAAATTTCACAGCTACTGGCAACATGTATGCACAACCTTCAGCAAAGAAAGCTGGCCATCAATCTGCAAATAACAGCACCATGGCTACGGGAATATCAAGTATTTTTTGTCCCAATAGATAGATAATTGGTCGAGAGGTGTTGTTGACATATTAAAAGTGGAATATGCCTAAAATGATGTTGCTTCCATCAACAATTCACCCTCACATGCAGATACGTTCTTAGCGGCATCAAAATCTCTACCCCTTTCCAGACCTCCATCTTCTCTTATCATTTTCAGTAACTGACGTTTGGTGTTTGATATTTATTTCAAAGGGAATTTGTATTTGTTTACTGTTGAGATATATATACGGTTACACAATCATGTTTATTTCAAGTTGACAGATTCTTCCGTCATCATTCGCAACTTAGTGAGTAGTGATACATAGGACGGTCCAAACCAAACATGATTACTACGCAAAAGAAAATTAAGAGATTTTTTTTAGTGCACCAAAAAATTAAGAGACTAAACCACAAAATAAATTACAACAAAAAATCATATTGTAAAATCATTAAGACTATATTTATCTTCTATAATATGATAAAACAAAATATAGAAAAGCTTTTAAAGAAAAATGTTACATTTAAAAAATAAAAATAAATTACATTTATCAAATAAATTAAGATTTTTTACTGAAAATAAAAATAAAATAAAACATCATACATTAATTTCAAACATTAATTTTAGTCTATTAAATCACTTTTTTTTTCTTCGCAACAAATAATGATGACGAGTAAAAATACAATCTATATACTTACCCGCATAAGTCCCGCTGCTATCATATTTCATTGGGCGAGAGGTCCGTAGAAACATCGAAGGATGCCGCCAAAGAAAATGAAACGCAGTAAATTAACAAAGCACAAAGTTTACTTTCTCGAACCAATGAAAATATTTAATTTTAATTTAAAATATTATAGAGAGTATAGAGAGTACTCAAAATATTTCCTAGAAAGAATCTATAAGCAGATGTTGGATACAAAGGAGCGTTGAAAGAAAAAAAATACTGTGAGCATCTTTCAAAACATGTCGTAGAGCCTGAAGTGTTTTGTTTCGTGGAAGCAAATGGAATATTACACCACACGAGGAGACATGAGACCTAACCACAGTAAGTAACCCCATCTTTATCTACCTACTACAATCCCACAAGTCTTTTGGTATCTTTACTTGTGTCAACTTTGGCCGGTTAAACCATGCTTGCCTGTAGTTGTATCAAGGCTCGGACCACTTGGTCCATGGTTGGTCGTGACTTTGGTTCAGACGAGATGCACTGCACAGCAATGCTTGCCATTCTCACAGCTTCGTCGGGTTTGTACTGTGAGTTAATACGAGTGTCCACCATTAGTAGAACTTTACGCTTGCTTGTGAGGTACGGTCTAGCCCAGTCCACAAGGTTTTGCTCCTTGGTCGGGAGGCTATGGTCCAACGCTTGCCTTCCAGATAGTATTTCTAGAAGCACAACCCCAAAACTGTATACGTCGCTTTTGGCATTCAAGTGACCTGAAAATATACACAAAAACATAAGAGGATGAAACAAGATTTAAAATATTAATTGCATCATATCTCAGTAACATTTTATATATAAGAATATTGATAGAATGTACCTGTTGACACATACTCAGGAGCGGCATAGCCAAATGTACCCATGACCCTTGTACTAACATAGCTTTTTTCTCCCATTGGACCGTCTCTCGCTAACCCAAAGTCAGAAAGCTTTCCATTGAAGTCCTGTTGCATAAAACAGAACCAAGTCAGTACTTTTATAACCCCATCAAGACAACAATGAGACTTTGAAAAGAGCGTATACCGAGTCGAGCAAGATATTCGAGGCCTTGATGTCTCGGTAAATAACTTTAACAGGGCCACTATGAAGAAACGCAAGCCCTTTAGCTGCATCAAGCGCAACCTTAACCCGTAATAACCAAGAGAGTGGCTTACACTTCACATCATCTGCTTCAAAAAAACATTCAAACATAAGAAAAACAATCTCCTAATATTTTTCAATAAAAATGTTTGGTTAATGACTTACTTGTGAAGAGATGATCCTCAAGACTACCCTTGTGCATAAACTCATACACAAGAAGCCTATGTTCATCTTCCAAGCAATAACCAATCAGTTTAACTAAGTTCGGGTGACTTAACTGACCCAAGTAGTTGATCTCTGTCTGAACTCACAACAAAACATAGTCTTATTTATTTTATCTTTTTATTTTTTATTTTTTATTTTCTTTAAAATAGAGTAAGATTAGAGAATCAAAAAAATTGAAGAAACCATATGTGTGTACCAGCCATTCTCGGTGACCTTGAAAGCCATCAGGGTTAAGACTCTTGACTGCAACTAAAAGACCGGAGCTCGATTTAGTTGGGGCAAAAGTTGTCTGATCGATCCAACCTCTATAGACAGAACCAAAACCGCCTTCTCCGACAACAGAGTCTGGTCTGAAGTTTCTGGTTGCGAGTTTGAGTTCGTTGAAGGTGAAGGTCTTAACGTTAGCTTTGCTGAGTATCTCTCCTTCTCTCTTATCAGCCGCCGAGGAGGGGGATTGACAACTCGAGAGGTGAAGGTCGTCGAGACTACTACTGCTCTTATCTGCAGAAACACACAAACAGAGCGTTGACCAAAGTCAAAACTGAGGACAATTGAAAAAGGTGGAAACTTTTTACTTTAGATCACGCAAATTTCATTTCTTTTCTATAAACCCATCATTAATAAACAGAGAGAATATCGAATAGGAAGAGAGACACATGAAAGATCTCGAAAATTTCCGGGAAAATGTACAAAAAGGAGGTTATGAAGAGAACGTACGGTCAACACGAGAACTGAGGCAAGAACCCATTAGTAGAGAATGGAAGCAAACAAAGAATAAGGCTTTTAAAGAAGCTTGCTTTGCCCTTTCTGACCATAAAAATGGCTTCTTGAGCTGTTTTGTGTAGAACAGATTATTCAGAGAGAGAGAGAGAGAGCCAAAGAACTAAGGATATGAAGGAAGAATACATATGCATTAACTCAATTGGTTATTTTATTCAAAAAAAAAAGGAGATGAAGAAGAAGGTGTTCTTTGACTAACACGGCACATTATTTTGTAATAATTTAATAAATGGTGTTACTTTTCTCTGGTTTGGTTTTACTTTTTATAGATTGTTTTAATTCTTCAATGTAAATAGCTTAATATAGTAGCTTAACGTACGCAATATCTTTAAAAGATATGCAAGTATATAAGTCCGATTTGAAGTGCAGACCTGACTCAGATGGTCATGAGATTTTGGAATCTTTGCCGGTCTGAATTCGTCGTGGTGGGGCTGGATCCAAAATTGTATTTTAGTTTTTTCGATAATGTTAGATAGTCATGTCAGTTGCTCGGAAAAAAATAGTCATGTCATTTTCGATTTATATGCTTTGCCTGTACAGACATACAGTATTAAGGTTTGTACAAGAACTTACGAAAGTAAGATCTGTAAGAAAATATCAAACTTTTTGTATAATACTAGTAGGTTAGAAAATGTTTATTTTGTCCTAGTTATTTGTTTGTTAATAATACTAGTTACTAAGCATTGTATTAGAAGAAATGGACCGAGGTTAAATACATAAATGTCAAAATGACAAAAAAGTAATGTGAAAGAGTTTATTCATCTCTCTCTCTAAGTTGGTTTATTTACTAAATAACATCCTCTGAAATTTTGTATACCCTTTAATTTTCCTTTAGAATGATGTTATCTGTTAGCAAGACGCTAGCTACTGTTAACGAATGAAAGAATTCCGAAATTAGTAAGAAAACTAAATTTACAAAAGTATGGAACCAAACTAATTATTACCGATTGATTTGAAGTTACGATACTAATTATTACCGATTGATTTGAAGTTACAATTCCATGTAAATATAGGTGGTAACAACTAACAAGTTACTTAACAAACCATGGATAGATAGTAGAAATAGCTTAATGACATGATTTTTAAACAAACATGACCTTGAACGTAGAGGACCTATACAAAATGGTTGGTCGAGGTATTATGATTCACAATACCTACAGATCGGACTGCAAAACTCTCCAAAATACAACGACTTCGTCAAATCTCCCTTTCTAGTTTCTACGGTCACAATTGTCTATTCCTTACGCAAATAAGTTCAAAGTCAAATAAATAATATAACTACTCAAAAATATCTGAATCCATATCATTCATTCATTCTTGCAAGTTAGACCATTTTTTTGATAATGTCTAAGAAGAGAGAGACCAACGAAAGAAAAACCATTTTTTGTCTCCTTCGTGTGAAAGCGTGGAACCAACAAAAAAGTGCTACGTAGGAATTTTTTATTAACTCTAAAACCTCTATTTTGGACACCGATTCTACATCTTAATTGTATTTTAGATTTAATTTTTAAGCTTTTTTCTTTAAGAGACCCCTCCTAAACCTCCTAATGGAAGTGGTCTTACAAGAATTACATCACGAGAAGTGTGAAACACAGCGGAAAAATATTAATATTAAACTATTAACGAGCATCTCTAGACGTATGGGTTGACTTGGAATATAGAATGTAACCACGTTTGTGTGCTGTGAATCACGTATTGTGCTATTTTATAAGTCTTTGTTGTGTTGTGTTACAGCATTTAGTTGGATTTTTGAGTGGTCAGGTCAAAATTCATACTCATATTCATTACATTGACTTCAGTATTTGAATGCTAAGATTTTGAATTGTATATTTTGGTTGAACAAAAGAAAAGAAGATTTTGAACTATTTCGACATTCGGAGCTCGACATTCGGAGCTCACTTATCTGTCAATGCTACTTAACCAATTTGCTTAATTATTAGCTTAAGTATAGTTAATTATTCTTTACAAGACTAGAACCAAAAAATGACACTCATGGGAACATGGTCTCTTATTTTCTCTATGATTTTCCCAACGTTTTTAATGATGCCTGATAAAACAACAATATTCCGTAAGCAAAATAGCAATGAATAAATAATCAAAATTAAGAAACCCTCACTCGTTGACAACTTAGAGCAAGTCCATTGGTTAGAGACTTTCAGGGACTCTAATAAATAAATTAGTAATTGATTTTGTGATTTGAAAAGTTTAGAATCTATGTTAGTCTAATTAATTTTCTCACCGTCCAATGGAGAACCTCATTGAGGTTCTTAATTTTTTTTTTTAAGAAAATACAGTAAGCAAGCACGACAAGAAGTTAAACAACTCTTTCTACTTTATATCGATCATGAATGGTGGAACACAAACAGACACAACTCTAACAAGACAGTGATCTCGGGTTTGTCTGCATTGGTGCCAAATCGAAAGTAGACTCACTGCTACTGTAAAACAAGACACTGAACACAAGCAGACTTTCCAACATACAAAGCAAGACAGTGAACACAACAAACCATCACAATGTTTAAGATAGATCACAATGTTAACCAGCAAAGGAGAAACATACTTTAACCATTACAGACTCAGACACAAAGCATTAAGACAAACAAACTGAGACACAAATCATAAAGACAAACAGAGCGACAAAGAAAGTAAAATTAAAACCTTGGTTTAAATGGAACTAAATTTCGAAACTTATTTCACTTTGAAACAGAAGCATCATCAATTGTTAAAATCAACAAACCAACACAAGATCATCATCATTACTTGTTAAACGAATCTTAAGCATCATCACTTGTTAAAATCAACCAACCCAAACTCTGTTTCTATGATAAAATTTCGATATTTTCAACAGACACTACTGTAAAAGATTTCACTTTCCTCAAGATCATCAGATAAGTCACCATCGACATCAGTTTTAAACAGTTTTTAAGAAAGCAGACAAGGGATATTCGTGTACTTACAGTCTGATCTCGCCTCTTGTATGAGTTTCATCCTTGCCTCGATCCCTTCTTTCACTTGAAGCTGATTCCTTTGAAGAAGTCGCTTCTCTTTTCTGATCTTCATCATAGTCTCAACGAAGGAGATCGACATCAGAATCAACATAAAAGATTGAGAGATAGAAGAATCGACAGAGATACGACAGAGAAGATGGAGAGATCGAAGAATGGATAGAAAATCGCCAGAAAGAAGATGGAGAGATCGAAGAAGGAGGAGGAAAAAAAGATCGGATTTCGCGTGAAACCCTGAAACAAGAGAGAGAGAGATACATCGGCGGTCGAATAGGAAGCTGACACGTAAGGTTCCTTATCAATCCTTAAAATCCTAATTTAAGGGGCGGTCCTCTAACTTCTTTTCTTTTTTCATTTATTTTTTTGGTTTCTTTTCTTTGGAACCCCATCTAGGAATCCCCGATGGACATGATCTTACATTGCCAAATTTCCGTGAGTTCATCATTCAAAAAGTATTATACTTTTAAAAAGTGGCTGACACCATTACTCAGAGATCAAAACATCACAATAATTTCTTTAAAAAAAATATATATAACAAAATGGGAAATTTGATCCTATAACCAAAAATGAAACTATATTTCAACAACTAAGTCTAACCATATCATCTCCTCTCTACTCCATTTCTTCTTATCTCTCTCAAATCTCTTACTACAAATCTATATTTTTCTCAATATGGTCATTCATCAAGTTAACCCTAACAAAATACTAGTGGAAGTTTTTACCAAAAAAAAAAATATACTAGTGGAAGTGGAACAAATGACATCAGATCTACGTTCTTAAAAAAAAGAAGAGATATAATCAATCTAACTGATTATTAAAAAACGGTAAAGCAGTCCTTTTTACTATTTAACGGTAACCATGCAGAGATAGCACCAGTAGAGTAAAAAAGTAGTTATACTTGTACTGTTATGTTTTAACTGCCGCAGTGAACATAAGGATTGATTGGTATGAATTTTTTGATTAGTATGAATATGATCATTGAAAAATGTTTTAGTAGAAGCGAAAGCCGGGACATTTGTATTTCGGGCCAACATCAATTACAATGGGCTTGAGCTTGTTGGCCCAAATACTTTCTGGCCTATTCTATTTTCTTCTTTTTAAAAAATGAAATACGAAATGCCAGGTTATGAACACCAAACATTTCACTCAGAATATTAATCAAGGGAGAGATTTTATAAGTTGACAGCTAAATAAATTGGCGAAGAAAATGTTTTGTTGCCTCCTCAAGACAACATAAAACAGAAGCAAAGAGTATCAAACTGATACTGTATCAACTTATTAATTCTTTTTTATCATAGTTGAGACTGAAGAAGCAAAAGGATTTGAGATTGTTTAGTGAAATTCATCAAGCGCTTTTCTTCACCTCAGCAGCCTTAATGATGTCGATAAACTCAGGCTGCAAAAGCAGCAATTGAAAGAAGAAGAAAACACATTAGATAATGGTTTTGATTGAAACAAACTAAAGAAAAAACACAATATAATGTACCTTTAGAGAAGCACCACCGACCAAGAAACCATCAACATCGGCTTGACCACCTAGCTCCTTGCAGTTACCACCATTGACAGATCCTGAAAGTTTATTTACATAATCAAGCTTAGAATCAAAGAGACTTTGTGGAGGCATTTGGTTAAAATCAAAGTATTGGATTATTCTTTACCTCCATAGATGATGCGGGTTGTAGCAGCGACATCAGCGCTCACGTTCTTTGCAAGCCACTTCCTTAGCTCATCATGTACCTGTGTCCATCAACGAAAAAGAATATTGGTATTCATAGAAAGTCATGACGATAAGAAACAATGCTTCGCTGCTCAAACGCATAGAGAATAAACTTACTTCCTGAGCTTGGGCTGGGCTAGCGACCTTTCCGGTTCCAATGGCCCACACTGGCTCATAAGCTATGACAACATTTGACCAGTTCGACACTCGATCTGTGATTACAAACAAAAGGAAGTTCTATGTAAGAAAAAAAAGTCAACATGTACTGCCTTACTAAAGTATTTCTTTACAGTTAGAAGATAAACACTAACAGATAAGACAAAGTCACCATGTACTGCCTTACTAAAGCTGTTATACACTTAGAGCGAGTAGAAACGATAACTAATATCACAGTAACAGGCCACTAGTGTCAAAGAGAACTATAACTAAAATAGTGAAAAGGAGAGTGTTTGACAATATAAATACCAGCAATAGCTTTGGTCTGGGCAGCCACAACATCCATGGTCGACCCTGCCTCCCGCTGCTCAAGAGTCTCACCCACACAAGCAATCACTTTCAAACCTTGAGCAAGAGCATAGGCTACCTTGTCTCCAACAAACTACAAATGAAGGATAGAAGTAAAATATCAAAATCATAGCCACTACAATCCAAATGGCAGTCACGAAAGACCACCAACCTCGTTTGTTTCATTGAGGAGTGCCCTCCTTTCAGAGTGACCAAGGATAACCCATGGGATGTCCAAGTTCACAAGCATCTCAGCACTGCACACACAAATTACAGAAGGCATAAGAGACAAGATACAACATGAAGCAAGACAAAGAAGAGCGAGCAACTTCAACACAATTTAATGCAACTTCAAAAAACCAAATATATTTCACATAAACCCATAAGTAATTAAAAAAAAGAGAAGAGTTTGTAGTGGAAATCAGGGGCTAGAGAATCTCACCTAACTTCACCAGTGAAGGCACCTCCTTTCTTGACCCAGCAATTCTGTGCCGCAACATGGAAGTCAGGCCTCAATATGCTCTTAACCAGAGGAAGGAACACATAGGGAGGGCTAACCACAACCTCTGCATTTTGAAAAACTTCCAGTAAGTTATTACCCCAATAACAAGGATAGAGTTATTAATTTAAATATCACATAAAAACCAAAAAGCATATTTGCATATATGAAAAAACAAAATTAGCCAATAACAACTACTTGACAGATTCGAACATACATGCATATATAATCTTTCGCATTCCCAAATTCATGTGAGAAATACGTTTTTTAAAGCATAAAAGCAATTCATAAACTCTTCTAATTAGTTATTAACGAGTCATGTTCAAGATCAGAGGTTTATAGACATGCAAAACCAAAAGCAGATAACCTTATATTTCAATGATTCTATCAAAAGTAAAAGGAGATGCTGAACATACCAACGACATCCTGGGAAGTAACTTGAGCTTCGTTAAGAGTGTTCACAATCTTCTTCACCTCCTCCGCAGTTCCGTTCTATATTTCATTCAAAAATTCACAACATAGCCATCATAAGAATCTCTCTCCCAATAACAAATCCTAGCCGCGAGACACAATATCAATCTCAACATGATTAAAACATTTAATAGCCAACAGCTCAGATTGGATCAAAAGTATCGACTCAACAAATCTCAACCATCGGAATCAGATTCACATAGCAAGGATCTCAAATTTCAAAAAATCAATCGAGCCAAGCGATGAACAAAACCTTAAACACGATTTTAAGATCGGCGAGGAAACAAACAGATTCGCGACGAGATACTAAAGAAATAAACAAAATAAGATTAGGGCGGAGAGAAGATAGCTTACGCATTTCCAGTTGCCTCCGACGAAGAACTTTCGAGCCATCTTTCTCAAACGAAGATCGGGAGTAGTCACAGACAACGACGATGAAGATTTAGATCTCGAGTGTTTCAGTGGGCGCTGAGTGGATAACTCACGCAGGGGTCACTCATATATAAATTAAAATATATTACTCACAGTATCTGAGTAAGGAAATGACGATCGTGTCTAGTTGTTGAAGAATATTCTCCGGGGGAACTAAGGAAAGAGGAGGGTAATAAAGTAACTTATCACTGAGGAGGGACGTGTTGCTCAAGGTCTGGTTGGTGGGCGTATAGACGGCGTGGAGAGTGCTGCTATGATAAAGTCTTAGCCCATTAAGACGCATCAAATAATAAATCAGGCCCACTAACAATTTTTCATTTGTTTTGGTTTCTCCAAATCTCTAAGTTATTGGGAAAATTGATTTTCGGAGAAAAAAATGATAACTATGTCTCTTTAGGCTAATTTCTATTTTGTGTCATTTTTTATTATAACATTCTTTAATATATTTGAAAATAAATTTAATAAATAGTTTTACAAACAAAAAAAATTTGGAAAAATAGTAACTTTTGATAAAATACCTATATGAACTTAGTGGTATTTTTTCCAGTTATAAAAAAGTTGAAATCATAAATTTCAGATTATGTTCTAAATAAAGTAGAAATGACATTCTACAAAGTATAAAACGAAATCCACTTTTTTTCATTGAATCTACAATGTTTAGAATACGTGATCTACGTAAATAGGAGTATTCTAAAAGTATTTAGAATACACATTCTGCGCTTAACCTACCGTTCTAAAATCTTTAGAAATCAAAATCTACACATTAATATAAATCTAAAACACGCAGAAACCGACTTCTACAGATTTACTATAAATCTAAAACATGTAGAAATCAAAATCTACACATTACTAAAATTCAAAGGGGTGCTCCTGGTTGCAACTGCTATAGATGGAAATTCAAATTTATATCCTATTGCATTTGGGATAGTAGACTCTGAGAATGAATAGTCTTGGGAATGGGTTATGAGACAATTAAAAGTTGTTGTTGCTGATGATAATGGTTTGGCTTTTATTTCGGATAGACAAGTGTCAATAGCGAAGACACTGGAGAAAGTGTATCCGCTAGCGAGACATGGTATTTGTATTCATCATTTGTTGAATAATGTGATATC